>NW_026867598.1:0-129110 GCF_020745735.1 Hemiscyllium ocellatum | reverse complement strand
TGAGGGAGTGCCGCACTGTCGGAGGGTCAGTGCTGAGGGAGTGGGCACTGTCAGAGGGTCAGTGCTGAGGGAGTGCCGCACTGTCGGAGGGTCAGTGCTGAGGGAGTGCAGCACTGTCGGAGGGTCAGTGCTGAGGGAGTTGGCACTGTCGGAGGGTCAGTGCTGAGGGAGTGCCACATTGACGGAGGGTCAGTGCTGAGGGAGTGGGCACTGTCGGAGTGTCAGTGCTGAGGGAGTGCCGCACTGTCGGAGGGTCAGTGCTGAGGGAGTGCCGCACTGTCGGAGGGTCAGTGCTGAGGGAGTGCCGCACTGTCGGAGGGTCAGTGCTGAGGGAGTGCCGCACTGTGGGAGGGTCAGTGCTGAGGGAGTGCCGCACTGTGGGACGGTCAGTGCTGAGGGAGCGCCGCACTTTCAGAGGGTCAGTACTAAGGGAGTGGGCACTGTCGGAGGGTCAGTACTAAGGGAGTGGGCACTGTCAGAGGGTCAGTGCTGAGGGAGTGCCGCACTGTCGGAGGGTCAGTGCAGAGGGAGTGGGCACAGTCGGAGGGTCAGTGCTGAGGGAGTGGGCACTGTCGGAGGGTCTGTGTTGAGGGAGTGCTGCACTGTTGGAGGGTCCGTGCTGAGGGAGTGCCACACTAACGGAGGGTCAGTGCTGAGGCAGTGCTGCAGTGTCGGAGGGTCAGTGCTGAGGGAGTGCCGCACTGTTGGAGGGTCAGTGCTGAGGGAGTGCCACAGTGTCGGAGGGTCAGTGCTGAGGGAGTGGGCACAGTCGGCGAGTCAGTGCTGAGAGAGTGGGCACTGTCGGAGGGTCAGTGCTGAGGGAGTGGGCACAGTCGCAGTATCAGTGCTGAGAGAGTGGGCACTGTCGGAGGGTCAGTGCTGAGGGAGTGGGCACAGTCGCAGTATCAGTGCTGAGAGAGTGGGCACTGTCGGAGGGTCAGTGCTGAGGCAGTGCCGCAGTGTCGGAGGGTCAGTGCTGAGGGAGTGCCGCACTGTTGGAGGGTCAGTGCTGAGGGAGCGCCGCACTTTCAGAGGGTCAGTACTAAGGGAGTGTCTCACTGTCGGAGTGTCAGTGCTGAGGGAGTGCCGCACTGTCGGAGGGTCAGTGCTGAGGGAGTGCCACAGTGTCGGAGGGTCAGTGCTGAGGGAGTGGGCACTGTCGGAGGGTCAGTGCTGAGGGAGTGGGCACAGTCGGCGAGTCAGTGCTGAGAGAGTGGGCACTGTCAGAGGGTCAGTGCTGAGGGAGTGCTGCACTGTCGGAGGGTCAGTGCTGAGGGAGTGGGCACAGTCGGAGGGTCAGTGCTGAGGGAGTGGGCACTGTCGGAGGGTCAGTGCTGAGGGAGTGGGCACAGTCGCAGTATCAGTGCTGAGAGAGTGGGCACTGTCGGAGGGTCAGTGCTGAGTGAGTGGGCACTATCGGTGGGTCAGTGCTGAGGGAGTGTCACACTGTCGGAGGGTCAGTGCTGAGGGAGTGCCTCACTGTTGGAGGGTCAGTGCTGAGGGAGTGCCGCACTGCCGGAGGGTCAGTGCTGAGGGAGTGGGCACTGTCGGAGGGTCAGTGCTGAGCGAGTGGGCACTGACGGAGGGTCAGTGCTGAGCGAGTGGGCACTGACGGAGGGTCAGTGCTGAGGGAGTGGGCACTGTCGGAGGGTCAGTGCTGAGAGAGTGGGCACTGTCGGAGGGTCAGTGCTGAGGGAGTGCCACACTGTCGGAGGGTCAGTGCCGAGGGAGTGGACACAGTCGGAGGGTCAGTGCTGAGGGAGTGCCACGGTGACGGAGGGTCAGTGCTGAGGGAGTGGGCACTGTCGGAGGGTCAGTGCTGAGGGAGTGGGCACAGTCGCAGGATCAGTGCTGAGAGAGTGGGCACTGTCGGAGGGTCAGTATTGAGGGACTGCCGCACTGTCGGAGGGTCAGTGCTTAGGGAGTGCGGCACTATCGGTGGGTCAGTGCTGAGGGAGTGCCGCACTGGCGGAGGGTCAGTGCTGAGGGAGCGCCGCACTGTCGGAGGGTCAGTGCGGAGGGAGTGGGCACTGTTGGAGCGTCAGTACTAAGGGAGTGGGCACTGTCGGAGGGTCAGTGCTGAGGGAGTGTCACACTGTCGGAGGGTCAGTGCTGAGGGAGTGCCGCACTGTCGGAGGGTCAGTGCTGAGGGAGTTGGCACTGTCGGAGGGTCAGTGCTGAGGGAGTGCCGCACTGTCGGAGGGTCAGTGCTGAGGGAGTGGACACAGTCGGAGGGTCAGTGCTGAGGAGGTGGGCACTGTCGGAGGGTCAGTATTGAGGGAGTGCCGGACTGTCGGAGGGTCAGTATTGAGGGAGTGCCGCACTGTCGGAGCGTCAGTGCTGAGGGATTGGACACTGTCGGAGGGTCAGTGCTGAGGGAGTGGGCACTGTCGGAGGGTCAGTGCTGAGAGAGTGCCGCACTGTCGGAGGGTCAGTGCTGAGGGAGTGCCGCACTGTCGGATGGTCAGTGCTGAGGGAGTGGGCACTGTTGGAGGGTCAGTGCTGAGGGAGTGCCACACTGTCGGAGGGTCAGTATTGAGGGAGTGCCGCACTGTCGGAGGGTCAGTGCTGAGGGTGAGAGCACAGTCAGAGGGTCAGTGCTGAGGGAGTGGGCACTGTCGGAGGGTCAGTGCTGAGAGAGTGCCGCACTGTCGGAGGGTCAGTGCTGAGGGAGTGCCGCATTGTCGGAGGGTCAGTGCTGAGGGAGTGCCGCACTGTCGGAGGGTCAGTGCTGAGGGAGTGCCGCATTGTCGGAGTGTCAGTACTGAGGGAGTGGGCACTGTCGGAGGGTCAGTGCTGAGGGAGTGCCGCACTGTCGGAGGGTCAGTGCTGAGGGAGTGCCGCACTGTTGGAGGGTCAGTGCTGAGGGAGTGCCGCACTGTCGGAGTGTCAGTACTGAGGGAGTGGGCACTGTCAGAGGGTCAGTGCTGAGGGAGTGGGCACTGTCGAAGGGTCAGTGCTGAGGGAGTGGGCACTGTCGGAGGGTCAGTGCTGAGGGAGTGGGCACTGTCGGAGGGTCAGTGCTGAGGGAGTGGGCACTGTTGGAGGGTCAGTACTGAGGGAGTGCCGCACTGTCGGAGGGTCAGTGCTGAGGGAGTAGGCACTGTCGGAGGGTCAATACTGAGGGATTGCCGCACTGTCGGAGGGTCAGTGCTGAGGGAGTGCCGCACTGTGGGAGGGTCAGTACTGAGGGAGTGCCGCACTGTGGAAGGGTCAGTGCTGAGGGAGTGCCGCACTGTCGGAGGGTCAGTGCTGAGGGAGTCCCACAGTGTCGGAGGGTCAGTGCTGAGGGAGTGCCGCACTGTCGGAGGGTCAGTGCTGAGGGAGTGGGCACAGTCGGCGAGTCAGTGCTGAGAGAGTGGGCACTGTCAGAGTGTCAGTGCTGAGGGAGTGGGCACAGTCGCAGTATCAGTCTGAGAGAGTGGGCACTGTCGGAGGGTCAGTGCTGAGGGAGTGCCGCACTGTCGGAGGGTCAGTGCTGAGGGAGTGCCGTACTGTCGGAGGGTCAGTGCTGAGGGAGTGCCGCACTGTCGGAGTGTCAGTGCTGAGGGACTGGGCACTGTTGGAGAGTCAGTGCTGAGGGAGTGCCACACTGACGGAGGGTCAGTGCTGAGGGAGTGCCGCACTGTCGGAGGGTCAGTGCTGAGGGAGTGGACACAGTCGGAGGGTCAGTGTTGAGGGAGTGCCGCACTGTCGGAGGGTCAGTGCTGAGGGAGTGGGCACTGTCAGAGGGTCAGTGCTGAGGGAGTGCCGCACTGTCGGAGGGTCAGTGCTGAGGGAGTGCCGCACTGTCGGAGGATCAGTGCTGAGGGAGTTGGCACTGTCGGAGGGTCAGTGCTGAGGGAGTGCCACATTGACGGAGGGTCAGTGCTGAGGGAGTTGGCACTGTCGGAGGGTCAGTGCTGAGGGAGTGCCACATTGACGGAGGGTCAGTGCTGAGGGAGTGGGCACTGTCGGAGGGTCAGTGCTGAGGGAGAGCCGCACTGTCGGAGGGTCAGTGCTGAGGAGTGCCGCACTGTCGGAGGGTCAGTGCTGAGGGAGTGCCGCACTGTCGGAGGGTCAGTGCTGAGGGAGAGCCGCACTGTCGGAGGGTCAGTGCTGAGGGAGTGCCGCACTGTGGGAGGGTCAGTGCTGAGGGAGCGCCGCACTTTCAGAGGGTCAGTACTAAGGGAGTGGGCACTGTCGGAGGGTCAGTACTAAGGGAGTGGGCACTGTCGGAGGGTCAGTGCTGAGGGAGTGCCGCACTGTCGGAGGGTCAGTGCTGAGGGAGTGGGCACTGTCGGAGGGTCTGTGTTGAGGGAGTGCTGCACTGTTGGAGGGTCCGTGCTGAGGGAGTGCCACACTAACGGAGGGTCAGTGCTGAGGCAGTGCCGCAGTGTCGGAGGGTCAGTGCTGAGGGAGTGCCGCACTGTTGGAGGGTCAGTGCTGAGGGAGCGCCGCACTTTCAGAGGGTCAGTACTAAGGGAGTGGGCACTGTCGGAGGGTCAGTACTAAGGGAGTGGGCACTGTCGGAGGGTCAGTGCTGAGGGAGTGCCGCACTGTCGGAGGGTCAGTGCTGAGGGAGTGGGCACTGTCGGAGGGTCTGTGTTGAGGGAGTGCTGCACTGTCGGAGGGTCAGTGCTGAGGGAGTGTCACACTGTCGGAGGGTCAGTGCTGAGGGAGTGCCGCACTGTCGGAGGGTCAGTGCTGAGGGAGTTGGCACTGTCGGAGGGTCAGTGCTGAGGGAGTGCCGCACTGTCGGAGGGTCAGTGCTGAGGGAGTGGACACAGTCGGAGGGTCAGTGCTGAGGAGGTGGGCACTGTCGGAGGGTCAGTATTGAGGGAGTGCCGGACTATCGGAGGGTCAGTATTGAGGGAGTGCCGCACTGTCGGAGCGTCAGTGCTGAGGGATTGGACACTGTCGGAGGGTCAGTGCTGAGAGAGTGCCGCACTGTCGGAGGGTCAGTGCTGAGGGAGTGCCGCACTGTCGGATGGTCAGTGCTGAGGGAGTGGGCACTGTCGGAGGGTCAGTATTGAGGGAGTGCCACACTGTCGGAGGGTCAGTATTGAGGGAGTGCCGCACTGTCGGAGGGTCAGTGCTGAGGGTGAGAGCACAGTCAGAGGGTCAGTGCTGAGGGAGTGGGCACTGTCGGAGGGTCAGTTCTGAGAGAGTGCCGCACTGTCGGAGGGTCAGTGCTGAGGGAGTGCCGCATTGTCGGAGGGTCAGTGCTGAGGGAGTGCCGCACTGTCGGAGGGTCAGTGCTGAGGCAGTGCCGCATTGTCGGAGTGTCAGTACTGAGGGAGTGGGCACTGTCGGAGGGTCAGTGCTGAGGGAGTGCCGCACTGTCGGAGGGTCAGTGCTGAGGGAGTGCCGCACTGTTGGAGGGTCAGTGCTGAGGGAGTGCCGCACTGTCGGAGTGTCAGTACTGAGGGAGTGGGCACTGTCAGAGGGTCAGTGCTGAGGGAGTGGGCACTGTCGAAGGGTCAGTGCTGAGGGAGTGGGCACTGTCGGAGGGTCAGTGCTGAGGGAGTGGGCACTGTCGGAGGGTCAGTGCTGAGGGAGTGGGCACTGTTGGAGGGTCAGTACTGAGGGAGTGCCGCACTGTCGGAGGGTCAGTGCTGAGGGAGTAGGCACTGTCGGAGGGTCAATACTGAGGGATTGCCGCACTGTCGGAGGGTCAGTACTGAGGGAGTGCCGCACTGTGGAAGGGTCAGTGCTGAGGGAGTGCCGCACTGTCGGAGGGTCAGTGCTGAGGGAGTCCCACAGTGTCGGAGGGTCAGTGCTGAAGGAGTGCCGCACTGTCGGAGGGTCAGTGCTGAGGGAGTGGGCACAGTCGGCGAGTCAGTGCTGAGAGAGTGGGCACTGTCAGAGTGTCAGTGCTGAGGGAGTGCCGCACTGTCGGAGGGTCAGTGCTGAGGGAGGGGGCACAGTCGGAGGGTCAGGGCTGAGGGAGTGGGCACAGTCGCAGTATCAGTCTGAGAGAGTGGGCACTGTCGGAGGGTCAGTGCTGAGGGAGTGCCGCACTGTCGGAGGGTCAGTGCTGAGGGAGTGCCGTACTGTCGGAGGGTCAGTGCTGAGGGAGTGCCGCACTGTCGGAGGGTCAGTGCTGAGGGACTGGGCACTGTTGGAGAGTCAGTGCTGAGGGAGTGCCACACTGACGGAGGGTCAGTGCTGAGGGAGTGCCGCACTGTCGGAGGGTCAGTGCTGAGGGAGTGGACACAGTCGGAGGGTCAGTGTTGAGGGAGTGCCGCACTGTCGGAGGGTCAGTGCTGAGGGAGTGGGCACTGTCGGAGGGTCAGTGCTGAGGGAGTGCCGCACTGTCGGAGGGTCAGTGCTGAGGGAGTGCCGCACTGTCGGAGGATCAGTGCTGAGGGAGTTGGCACTGTCGGAGGGTCAGTGCTGAGGGAGTGCCACATTGACGGAGGGTCAGTGCTGAGGGAGTTGGCACTGTCGGAGGGTCAGTGCTGAGGGAGTGCCACATTGACGGAGGGTCAGTGCTGAGGGAGTGGGCACTGTCGGAGGGTCAGTGCTGAGGGAGAGCCGCACTGTCGGAGGGTCAGTGCTGAGGGAGTGCCGCACTGTCGGAGGGTCAGTGCTGAGGGAGTGCCGCACTGTCGGAGGGTCAGTGCTGAGGGAGAGCCGCACTGTCGGAGGGTCAGTGCTGAGGGAGTGCCGCACTGTGGGAGGGTCAGTGCTGAGGGAGCGCCGCACTTTCAGAGGGTCAGTACTAAGGGAGTGGGCACTGTCGGAGGGTCAGTACTAAGGGAGTGGGCACTGTCGGAGGGTCAGTGCTGAGGGAGTGCCGCACTGTCGGAGGGTCAGTGCTGAGGGAGTGGGCACTGTCGGAGGGTCTGTGTTGAGGGAGTGCTGCACTGTTGGAGGGTCCGTGCTGAGGGAGTGCCACACTAACGGAGGGTCAGTGCGGAGGCAGTGCCGCAGTGTCGGAGGGTCAGTGCTGAGGGAGTGCCGCACTGTCGGAGGGTCAGTGCTGAGGGAGCGCCGCACTTTCAGAGGGTCAGTACTAAGGGAGTGGGCACTGTCGGAGGGTCAGTACTAAGGGAGTGGGCACTGTCAGAGGGTCAGTGCTGAGGGAGTGCCACAGTGTCGGAGGGTCAGTGCTGAGGGAGTGGGCACAGTCGGCGAGTCAGTGCTGAGAGAGTGGGCACTGTCAGAGGGTCAGTGCTGAGGGAGTGCCGCACTGTCGGAGGGTCAGTGCTGAGGGAGTGGGCACAGTCGGAGGGTCAGTGCTGAGGGAGTGGGCACTGTCGGAGGGTCAGTGCTGAGGCAGTGGGCACAGTCGCAGTATCAGTGCTGAGAGAGTGGGCACTGTCGGAGGGTCAGTGCTGAGGGAGTGGGCACAGTCGCAGTATCAGTGCTGAGAGAGTGGGCACTGTCGGAGGGTCAGTGCTGATGGAGTGCCGCACTGTCGGAGGGTCAGTACTGAGTGAGTGGGCACTGTCGGAGGGTCAGTGCTTAGGGAGTGCCGCACTGTCGGAGGGTCAGTGCTTAGGGAGTGCGGCACTATCGGTGGGTCAGTGCTGAGGGAGTGCCGCACTGTCGGAGGGTCAGTGCTCAGGGAGTGGGCACTGTCTGAGGGTCAGTGCTGAGGGAGTGCCGCACTGTCGGAGGGTCAGTGCTGAGGGAGTGCCGCACTGTCGGAGGGTCAGTGCTGAGGGAGTGCCGCACTGTCGGAGGGTCAGTGCTGAGGAGTGCCGCACTGTCGGAGGGTCAGTGCTGAGGGAGTGCCGCACTGTCGGAGGGTCAGTGCTGAGGGAGTGCCGCACTGTCGGAGGGTCTGTGCTGAGGGAGTGGGAACTGTCGGAGGGTCAGTGCTGAGGGAGTGGGCACTGTTGGAGGGTCCGTGCTGAGGGAGTGGGCACAGTCGGAGGGTCAGTGCTGAGGGAGTGTCACACTGTCGGAGGGTCAGTGCTGAGGGAGTGCCGCACTGTCGGAGGGTCAGTGCTGAGGGAGTGTCACACTGTCGGAGGGTCAGTGCTGAGGGAGTGGGAACTGTCGGAGGGTCAGTGCTGAGGGAGTGGGCACTGTTGGAGGGTCCGTGCTGAGGGAGTGCCACACTAACGGAGGGTCAGTGCTGAGGCAGTGCCGCAGTGTCGGAGGGTCAGTGCTGAGGGAGTGCCGCACTGACGGAGGGTCAGTGCTGAGGGAGTGGGCACTCTCGGAGGTTCAGTGCTGAGGGAGTGCCGCACTGTCGGAGGGTCAGTGCTGAGGGAGTGCCACAGTGTCGGAGGGTCAGAGCTGAGGGAGTGCCGCACTGTCGGAGTGTCAGTGCTGAGGGAGTGGGCACTGTCGGACGGTCCGTGCTGAGGGAGTGCCGCACTGTCGGAGGGTCAGTACTAAGGGAGTGGGCACTGTCAGAGGGTCAGTGCTGAGGGAGTGCCGCACTGTCGGAGGGTCAGTGCTGAGGGAGTGGACACAGTCGGAGGGTCAGTGCTGAGGGAGTGGGCACTGTCGGAGGGTCAGTGTTGAGGGAGTGCCGCACTGTCGGAGGGTCAGTGCTGAGGGAGTGGGCACTGTCGGAGGGTCAGTGCTGAGGGTGTGCCGCACTGTCGGAGGGTCAGTGCTGAGGGAGTGCCGCACGGTCGGAGGGTCAGTGCTGAGGGAGTTGGCACTTTCGGAGGGTCAGTGCTGAGGGAGTGGGCACTGTTGCAGGGTCAGTGCTAAGGGAGTGCCACATTGACGGAGGGTCAGTGCTGAGGGAGTGCCGCACTGTCGGAGGGTCAGTGCTAAGGGAGTGTGCACTGTCTGAGGGTCAGTGCTGAGGGAGTGCCGCACTGTCGGAGGGTCAGTGCTGAGGGAGTGCCGCACTGTCGGAGGGTCAGTGCTGAGGGAGTGCCGCACTGTCGGAGGGTCAGTGCTGAGGGAGCGCCGCACTTTCAGAGGGTCAGTACTAAGGGAGTGGGCACTGTCGGAGGGTCAGTACTAAGGGAGTGGGCACTGTCAGAGGGTCAGTGCTGAGGGAGTGGGAACTGTCGGAGGGTCAGTGCTGAGGGAGTGGGCACTGTCGGAGGGTCAGTGCTGAGGAAGTGCCGCACTGTCGGAGGGTCAGTGCTGAGGGAGTGCCGCACTGTCGGAGGGTCAGTGCTGAGGGAGTGTCACACTGTCGGAGGGTCAGTGCTGAGGGAGTGGGCACTGTCGGAGGGTCCGTGCTGAGGGAGTGCCACACTAACGGAGGGTCAGTGCTGAGGCAGTGCCGCAGTGTCGGAGGGTCAGTGCTGAGGGAGTGCCGCACTGTCGGAGGGTCAGTGCTGAGGGAGTGCCACAGTGTCGGAGGGTCAGTGCTGAGGGAGTGCCGCACTGTCGGAGGGTCAGTGCTGAGGGAGTGGGCACAGTTGTCGAGTCAGTGCTGAGAGAGTGGGCACTGTCAGAGGGTCAGTGCTGAGGGAGTGCCGCACTGTCGGAGGGTCAGTGCTGAGGGAGTGGGCACAGTCGGAGTGTCAGTGCTGAGGGAGTGGGCACTGTCGGACGGTCAGTGCTGAGGGAGTGGGCACAGTCGCAGTATCAGTGCTGAGAGAGTGGGCACTGTCGGAGGGTCAGTGCTGATGGAGTGCCGCACTGTCGGAGGGTCAGTACTGAGTGAGTGGGCACTGTCGGAGGGTCAGTGTTGAGGGAGTGCCGCACTGTCGGAGGGTCAGTGCTTAGGGAGTGCGGCACTATCGGAGGTTCAGTGCTGAGGGAGTGCCGCACTGTCGGAGGGTCAGTGCTGAGAGAGTGGGCATTGTCGGAGGGTCAGTACTGAGGGAGTGGGCACAGTCGCATGATCAGTGCTGAGAGAGTGTGCACTGTTGGAGGGTCAGTGCTGAGGAGTGCCGTACTGTCTGAGGGTCAGTGCTGAGGGAGTGCCGCACTGTCGGAGGGTCAGTGCAGAGGGAGTGGGCACTGTCGGAGGGTCAGTGCTGAGGGAGTGCCGCACTGTCGGAGGGTCAGTGCTGAGGGAGTGCCGCACTGTCGGAGGGTCAGTGCTGAGGGAGTGGGCACTGTTGGAGGGTCCGTGCTGAGGGAGTGCCACACTAACGGAGGGTCAGTGCTGAGGAAGTGCCGCAGTGTCGGAGGGGCAGTGCTGAGGGAGTGCCGCACTGACGGAGGGTCAGTGCTGAGGGAGTGGGCACTGTCGGAGGGTCAGTGCTGAGGGAGTGCCGCACTGTCGGAGGGTCAGTGCTGAGGGAGTGCCACAGTGTCGGAGGGTCAGTGCTGAGGGAGTGCCGCACTGTCGGAGGGTCAGTGCTGAGGGAGTGGGCACAGTCGGCGAGTCAGTGCTGAGAGAGTGGGCACTGTCGGAGGGTCAGTGCTGAGGGAGTGCCGCACTGTCGGAGGGTCAGTGCTGAGGGAGTGGGCACAGTCGGAGGGTCAGTGCTGAGGGAGTGGGCACTGTCGGAGGGTCAGTGCTGAGGGAGTGGGCACAGTCGCAGTATCAGTGCTGAGAGAGTGGGCACTGTCGGACGGTCAGTGCTGAGTGAGTGGGCACTATCGGTGGGTCAGTGCTGAGGGAGTGCCGCACTGTCGGAGGGTCAGTGCTGAGGGAGCGCCGCACTGTCGGAGGGTCAGTGCGGAGGGAGTGGGCACTGTTGGAGCTTCAGTACTAAGGGAGTGGGCACTGTCGGAGGGTCAGTGCTGAGGGAGTGTCACACTGTCGGAGGGTCAGTGCTGAGGGAGTGCCGCACTGTTGGAGGGTCAGTGCTGAGGGAGTGCCGCACTGTCGGAGGGTCAGTGCTGAGGGAGTTGGCACTGTCGGAGGGTCAGTGCTGAGGGAGTGCTGCACTGTCGGAGGGTCAGTGCTGAGCGAGTGGGCACTGACGGAGGGTCAGTGCTGAGGGAGTGGGCACTGTCGGAGGGTCAGTGCTGAGGGAGTGGGCACTGTCGGAGGGTCAGTGCTGAGGGAGTGGGCACTGTCGGAGGGTCTGTGCTGAGAGAGTGGGCACTGTCGGAGGGTCAGTGCTGAGGGAGTGCCACACTGTCGGAGGGTCAGTGCCGAGGGAGTGGACACAGTCGGAGGGTCAGTGCTGAGGGAGTGCCACGGTGACGGAGGGTCAGTGCTGAGGGAGTGGGCACTGTCGGAGGGTCAGTGCTGAGGGAGTGGGCACAGTCGCAGGATCAGTGCTGAGAGAGTGGGCACTGTCGGAGGGTCAGTATTGAGGGACTGCCGCACTGTCGGAGGGTCAGTGCTTAGGGAGTGCGGCACTATCGGTGGGTCAGTGCTGAGGGAGTGCCGCACTGTCGGAGGGTCAGTGCTGAGGGAGCGCCGCACTGTCAGAGGGTCAGTGCGGAGGGAGTGGGCACTGTCGGAGCGTCAGTACTAAGGGAGTGGGCACTGTCGGAGGGTCAGTGCTGAGGGAGTGTCACACTGTCGGAGGGTCAGTGCTGAGGGAGTGCCGCACTGTCGGAGGGTCAGTGCTGAGGGAGTTGGCACTGTCGGAGGGTCAGTGCTGAGGGAGTGCCGCACTGTCGGAGGGTCAGTGCTGAGGGAGTGGACACAGTCGGAGGGTCAGTGCTGAGGAGGTGGGCACTGTCGGAGGGTCAGTATTGAGGGAGTGCCGGACTGTCGGAGGGTCAGTATTGAGGGAGTGCCGCACTGTCGGAGCGTCAGTGCTGAGGGATTGGACACAGTCGGAGGATCAGTGCTGAGGGAGTGCCGCACTTTCGGAGGGTCAGTGCTGAGAGAGTGCCGCACTGTCGGAGGGTCAGTGCTGAGGGAGTGCCGCACTGTCGGATGGTCAGTGCTGAGGGAGTGGGCACTGTTGGAGGGTCAGTGCTGAGGGAGTGCCACACTGTCGGAGGGTCAGTATTGAGGGAGTGCCGCACTGTCGGAGGGTCAGTGCTGAGGGTGAGAGCACAGTCAGAGGGTCAGTGCTGAGGGTCAGTGCTGAGAGAGTGCCGCACTGTCGGAGGGTCAGTGTTGAGGGAGTGCCGCATTGTCAGAGGGTCAGTGCTGAGGGAGTGCCGCACTGTCGGAGGGTCAGTGCTGAGGGAGTGCCGCACTGTCGGAGTGTCAGTACTGAGGGAGTGGGCACTGTCGGAGGGTCAGTGCTGAGGGAGTGCCGCACTGTCGGAGGGTCAGTGCTGAGGGAGTGCCGCACTGTTGGAGGGTCAGTGCTGAGGGAGTGCCGCACTGTCGGAGTGTCAGTACTGAGGGAGTGGGCACTGTCAGAGGGTCAGTGCTGAGGGAGTGGGCACTGTCGGAGGGTCAGTGCTGAGGGAGTGGGCACTGTCGGAGGGTCAGTGCTGAGGGAGTGGGCACTGTCGGAGGGTCAGTACTGAGGGAGTGCCGCACTGTCGGAGGGTCAGTGCTGAGGGAGTAGGCACTGTCGGAGGGTCAATACTGAGGGAGTGCCGCACTGTCGGAGGGTTAGTGCTGAGGGAGTGCCGCACTGTGGGAGGGTCAGTACTGAGGGAGTGCCGCACTGTGGAAGGGTCAGTGCTGAGGGAGTGCCGCACTGTCGGAGGGTCAGTGCTGAGGGAGTGGGCACAGTCGGCGAGTCAGTGCTGAGAGAGTGGGCACTGTCAGAGTGTCAGTGCTGAGGGAGTGCCGCACTGTCGGAGGGTCAGTGCTGAGGGAGGGGGCACAGTCGGAGGGTCAGGGCTGAGGGAGTGGGCACAGTCGCAGTATCAGTCTGAGAGAGTGGGCACTGTCGGAGGGTCAGTGCTGAGGGAGTGCCGCACTGTCGGAGGGTCAGTGCTGAGGGAGTGCCGTACAGTCGGAGGGTCAGTGCTGAGGGAGTGCCGTACTGTCGGAGGGTCAGTGCTGAGGGAGTGCCGTACTGTCGGAGGGTCAGTGCTGAGGGAGTGCCGCACTGTCGGAGTGTCAGTGCTGAGGGACTGGGCACTGTTGGAGAGTCAGTGCTGAGGGAGTGCCGCACTGTCGGAGGGTCAGTGCTGAGGGAGTGGACACAGTCGGAGGGTCAGTGTTGAGGGAGTGCCGCACTGTCGGAGGGTCAGTGCTGAGGGAGTGGGCACTGTCAGAGGGTCAGTGCTGAGGGAGTGCCGCACTGTCGGAGGGTCAGTGCTGAGGGAGTGCCGCACTGTCGGAGGATCAGTGCTGAGGGAGTTGGCACTGTCGGAGGGTCAGTGCTGAGGGAGTGCCACATTGACGGAGGGTCAGTGCTGAGGGAGTGGGCACTGTCGGAGTGTCAGTGCTGAGGGAGTGCCGCACTGTCGGAGGGTCAGTGCTGAGGGAGTGCCGCACTGTCGGAGGGTCAGTGCTGAGGGAGTGCCGCACTGTCGGAGGGTCAGTGCTGAGGGAGTGCCGCACTGTGGGAGGGTCAGTGCTGAGGGAGTGCCGCACTGTGGGAGGGTCAGTGCTGAGGGAGCGCCGCACTTTCAGAGGGTCAGTACTAAGGGAGTGGGCACTGTCGGAGGGTCAGTACTAAGGGAGTGGGCACTGTCAGAGGGTCAGTGCTGAGGGAGTGCCGCACTGTCGGAGGGTCAGTGCAGAGGGAGTGGGCACAGTCGGAGGGTCAGTGCTGAGGGAGTGGGCACTGTCGGAGGGTCTGTGTTGAGGGAGTGCTGCACTGTTGGAGGGTCCGTGCTGAGGGAGTGCTGCACTGTTGGAGGGTCCGTGCTGAGGGAGTGCCACACTAACGGAGGGTCAGTGCTGAGGCAGTGCCGCAGTGTCGGAGGGTCAGTGCTGAGGGAGTGCCGCACTGTTGGAGGGTCAGTGCTGAGGGAGTGCCACAGTGTCGGAGGGTCAGTGCTGAGGGAGTGGGCACAGTCGCAGTATCAGTGCTGAGAGAGTGGGCACTGTCGGAGGGTCAGTGCTGAGGGAGTGGGCACAGTCGCAGTATCAGTGCTGAGAGAGTGGGCACTGTCGGAGGGTCAGTGCTGAGGCAGTGCCGCAGTGTCGGAGGGTCAGTGCTGAGGGAGTGCCGCACTGTTGGAGGGTCAGTGCTGAGGGAGCGCCGCACTTTCAGAGGGTCAGTACTAAGGGAGTGTCTCACTGTCGGAGCGTCAGTGCTGAGGGAGTGCCGCACTGTCGGAGGGTCAGTGCTGAGGCAGTGCCGCAGTGTCGGAGGGGCAGTGCTGAGGGAGTGCCGCACTGACGGAGGGTCAGTGCTGAGGGAGTGGGCACTGTCGGAGGGTCAGTGCTGAGGGAGTGCCGCACTGTCGGAGGGTCAGTGCTGAGGGAGTGCCACAGTGTCGGAGGGTCAGTGCTGAGGGAGTGCCACACTGTCGGAGGGTCAGTGCTGAGGGAGTGGGCACAGTCGGAGGGTCAGTGCTGAGGGAGTGGGCACTGTCGGAGGGTCAGTGCTGAGGGAGTGGGCACAGTCGCAGTATCAGTGCTGAGAGAGTGGGCACTGTCGGAGGGTCAGTGCTGAGTGAGTGGGCACTATCGGTGGGTCAGTGCTGAGGGAGTGCCGCACTGTCGGAGGGTCAGTGCTGAGGGAGCGCCGCACTGTCGGAGGGTCAGTGCGGAGGGAGTGGGCACTGTTGGAGCTTCAGTACTAAGGGAGTGGGCACTGTCGGAGGGTCAGTGCTGAGGGAGTGTCACACTGTCGGAGGGTCAGTGCTGAGGGAGTGCCTCACTGTTGGAGGGTCAGTGCTGAGGGAGTGCCGCACTGCCGGAGGGTCAGTGCTGAGGGAGTGGGCACTGTCGGAGGGTCAGTGCTGAGCGAGTGGGCACTGACGGAGGGTCAGTGCTGAGCGAGTGGGCACTGACGGAGGGTCAGTGCTGAGGGAGTGGGCACTGTCGGAGGGTCAGTGCTGAGAGAGTGGGCACTGTCGGAGGGTCAGTGCTGAGGGAGTGCCACACTGTCGGAGGGTCAGTGCCGAGGGAGTGGACACAGTCGGAGGGTCAGTGCTGAGGGAGTGCCACGGTGACGGAGGGTCAGTGCTGAGGGAGTGGGCACTGTCGGAGGGTCAGTGCTGAGGGAGTGGGCACAGTCGCAGGATCAGTGCTGAGAGAGTGGGCACTGTCGGAGGGTCAGTATTGAGGGACTGCCGCACTGTCGGAGGGTCAGTGCTTAGGGAGTGCGGCACTATCGGTGGGTCAGTGCTGAGGGAGTGCCGCACTGGCGGAGGGTCAGTGCTGAGGGAGCGCCGCACTGTCGGAGGGTCAGTGCGGAGGGAGTGGGCACTGTTGGAGCGTCAGTACTAAGGGAGTGGGCACTGTCGGAGGGTCAGTGCTGAGGGAGTGTCACACTGTCGGAGGGTCAGTGCTGAGGGAGTGCCGCACTGTCGGAGGGTCAGTGCTGAGGGAGTTGGCACTGTCGGAGGGTCAGTGCTGAGGGAGTGCCGCACTGTCGGAGGGTCAGTGCTGAGGGAGTGGACACAGTCGGAGGGTCAGTGCTGAGGAGGTGGGCACTGTCGGAGGGTCAGTATTGAGGGAGTGCCGGACTGTCGGAGGGTCAGTATTGAGGGAGTGCCGCACTGTCGGAGCGTCAGTGCTGAGGGATTGGACACTGTCGGAGGGTCAGTGCTGAGGGAGTGGGCACTGTCGGAGGGTCAGTGCTGAGGGAGTGCCGCACTGTCGGAGGGTCAGTGCTGAGGGAGTGCCGCACTGTCGGATGGTCAGTGCTGAGGGAGTGGGCACTGTTGGAGGGTCAGTGCTGAGGGAGTGCCACACTGTCGGAGGGTCAGTATTGAGGGAGTGCCGCACTGTCGGAGGGTCAGTGCTGAGGGTGAGAGCACAGTCAGAGGGTCAGTGCTGAGGGAGTGGGCACTGTCGGAGGGTCAGTGCTGAGAGAGTGCCGCACTGTCGGAGGGTCAGTGCTGAGGGAGTGCCGCATTGTCGGAGGGTCAGTGCTGAGGGAGTGCCGCACTGTCGGAGGGTCAGTGCTGAGGGAGTGCCGCATTGTCGGAGTGTCAGTACTGAGGGAGTGGGCACTGTCGGAGGGTCAGTGCTGAGGGAGTGCCGCACTGTCGGAGAGTCAGTGCTGAGGGAGTGCCGCACTGTTGGAGGGTCAGTGCTGAGGGAGTGCCGCACTGTCGGAGTGTCAATACTGAGGGAGTGGGCACTGTCAGAGGGTCAGTGCTGAGGGAGTGGGCACTGTCGAAGGGTCAGTGCTGAGGGAGTGGGCACTGTCGGAGGGTCAGTGCTGAGGGAGTGGGCACTGTTGGAGGGTCAGTACTGAGGGAGTGCCGCACTGTCGGAGGGTCAGTGCTGAGGGAGTAGGCACTGTCGGAGGGTCAATACTGAGGGATTGCCGCACTGTCGGAGGGTCAGTGCTGAGGGAGTGCCGCACTGTGGGAGGGTCAGTACTGAGGGAGTGCCGCACTGTGGAAGGGTCAGTGCTGAGGGAGTGCCGCACTGTCGGAGGGTCAGTGCTGAGGGAGTCCCACAGTGTCGGAGGGTCAGTGCTGAGGGAGTGCCGCACTGTCGGAGGGTCAGTGCTGAGGGAGTGGGCACAGTCGGCGAGTCAGTGCTGAGAGAGTGGGCACTGTCAGAGTGTCAGTGCTGAGGGAGTGCCGCACTGTCGGAGGGTCAGTGCTGAGGGAGGGGGCACAGTCGGAGGGTCAGGGCTGAGGGAGTGGGCACAGTCGCAGTATCAGTCTGAGAGAGTGGGCACTGTCGGAGGGTCAGTGCTGAGGGAGTGCCGCACTGTCGGAGGGTCAGTGCTGAGGGAGTGCCGTACTGTCGGAGGGTCAGTGCTGAGGGAGTGCCGCACTGTCGGAGTGTCAGTGCTGAGGGACTGGGCACTGTTGGACAGTCAGTGCTGAGGGAGTGCCGCACTGTCGGAGGGTCAGTGCTGAGGGAGTGGGCACTGTCAGAGGGTCAGTGCTGAGGGAGTGCCGCACTGTCGGAGGGTCAGTGCTGAGGGAGTGCCGCACTGTCGGAGGATCAGTGCTGAGGGAGTTGGCACTGTCGGAGGGTCTGTGCTGAGGGAGTGCCACATTGACGGAGGGTCAGTGCTGAGGGAGTTGGCACTGTCGGAGGGTCAGTGCTGAGGGAGTGCCACATTGACGGAGGGTCAGTGCTGAGGGAGTGGGCACTGTCGGAGGGTCAGTGCTGAGGGAGTGCCGCACTGTCGGAGGGTCAGTGCTGAGGGAGTGCCGCACTGTCGGAGGGTCAGTGCTGAGGGAGTGCCGCACTGTCGGAGGGTCAGTGCTGAGGGAGAGCCGCACTGTCGGAGGGTCAGTGCTGAGGGAGTGCCGCACTGTGGGAGGGTCAGTGCTGAGGGAGCGCCGCACTTTCAGAGGGTCAGTACTAAGGGAGTGGGCACTGTCGGAGGGTCAGTACTAAGGGAGTGGGCACTGTCGGAGGGTCAGTGCTGAGGGAGTGCCGCACTGTCGGAGGGTCAGTGCTGAGGGAGTGGGCACTGTCGGAGGGTCTGTGTTGAGGGAGTGCTGCACTGTTGGAGGGTCCGTGCTGAGGGAGTGCCACACTAACGGAGGGTCAGTGCTGAGGCAGTGCCGCAGTGTCGGAGGGTCAGTGCTGAGGGAGTGCCGCACTGTCGGAGGGTCAGTGCTGAGGGAGCGCCGCACTTTCAGAGGGTCAGTACTAAGGGAGTGGGCACTGTCGGAGGGTCAGTACTAAGGGAGTGGGCACTGTCAGAGGGTCAGTGCTGAGGGAGTGCCACAGTGTCGGAGGGTCAGTGCTGAGGGAGTGGGCACAGTCGGCGAGTCAGTGCTGAGAGAGTGGGCACTGTCAGAGGGTCAGTGCTGAGGGAGTGCCGCACTGTCGGAGGGTCAGTGCTGAGGGAGTGGGCACAGTCGGAGGGTCAGTGCTGAGGGAGTGGGCACTGTCGGAGGGTCAGTGCTGAGGGAGTGGGCACAGTCGCAGTATCAGTGCTGAGAGAGTGGGCACTGTCGGAGGGTCAGTGCTGAGGGAGTGGGCACAGTCGCAGTATCAGTGCTGAGAGAGTGGGCACTGTCGGAGGGTCAGTGCTGATGGAGTGCCGCACTGTCGGAGGGTCAGTACTGAGTGAGTGGGCACTGTCGGAGGGTCAGTGCTTAGGGAGTGCCGCACTGTCGGAGGGTCAGTGCTTAGGGAGTGCGGCACTATCGGTGGGTCAGTGCTGAGGGAGTGCCGCACTGTCGGAGGGTCAGTGCTGAGGGAGCGCCGCAGTGTCGGAGGGTCAGTGCGGAGGGAGTGGGCACTGTTGGAGCGTCAGTACTAAGGGAGTGGGCACAGTCGGAGGGTCAGTGCTGAGGGAGTGGGCAAAGTCGGAGGGTCAGTGCTGAGAGAGTGGGCATTGTCGGAGGGTCAGTACTGAGGGAGTGGGCACAGTCGCATGATCAGTGCTGAGAGAGTGTGCACTGTCGGAGGGTCAGTGCTGAGGGAGTGGGCACTGTCTGAGGGTCAGTGCTGAGTGAGTGCCGCACTGTCGGAGGGTCAGTGCAGAGGGAGTGGGCACTGTCGGAGGGTCAGTGCAGAGGGAGTGGGCACTGTCGGAGGGTCAGTGCTGAGGGAGTGGGCACTGTCGGAGGGTCAGTGCTGAGGGAGTGCCGCACTGTCGGAGGGTCAGCGCTGAGGGAGTGGGAACTGTCGGAGGGTCAGCGCTGAGGGAGTGGGCACTGTCGGAGGGTCAGTGCTGAGGGAGTGCCGCACTGTCGGAGGGTCAGTGCTGAGGGAGTGCCACAGTGTCGAAGGGTCAGTGCTGAGGGAGTGCCGCACTGTCGGAGGGTCAGTGCTGAGTGAGTGGGCACTGTCGGAGGGTCAGTGTTGAGGGAGTGCCGCACTGTCGGTGGGTCAGTGCTTAGGGAGTGCGGCACTATCGGTGGGTCAGTGCTGAGGGAGCGCCGCACTTTCGGAGGGTCAGTGCGGAGGGAGTGGGCACTGTTGGAGCGTCAGTACTAAGGGAGTGGGCACTGTCAGAGGGTCAGTGCTGAGGGAGTGGGCACAGTCGGAGGGTCAGTGCTGAGAGAGTGGGCATTGTCGGAGGGTCAGTACTATGGGAGTGGGCACAGTCGCATGATCAGTGCTGAGAGAATGTGCACTGTCGGAGGGTCGGTGCTGAGTGAGTGCCGCACTGTCTGAGGGTCAGTGCTGAGGGAGTGCCGCACTGTCGGAGGGTCAGTGCTGAGGGAGTGCCACAGTGTCGAAGGGTCAGTGCTGAGGGAGTGCCGCACTGTCGGAGGGTCAGTGCTGAGTGAGTGGGCACTGTCGGAGGGTCAGTGTTGAGGGAGTGCCGCACTGTCGGTGGGTCAGTGCTTAGGGTGTGCGGCACTATCGGTGGGTCAGTGCTGAGGGAGCGCCGCACTGTCGGAGGGTCAGTGCGGAGGGAGTGGGCACTGTTGGAGCGTCAGTACTAAGGGAGTGGGCACTGTCAGAGGGTCAGTGCTGAGGGAGTGGGCACAGTCGGAGGGTCAGTGCTGAGAGAGTGGGCATTGTCGGAGGGTCAGTACTGTGGGAGTGGGCACAGTCGCATGATCAGTGCTGAGAGAGTGTGCACTGTCGGAGGGTCGGTGCTGAGTGAGTGCCGCACTGTCTGAGG
Organism: Hemiscyllium ocellatum; assembly: GCF_020745735.1. Classification (NCBI taxonomy): domain Eukaryota; kingdom Metazoa; phylum Chordata; class Chondrichthyes; order Orectolobiformes; family Hemiscylliidae; genus Hemiscyllium; species Hemiscyllium ocellatum. Next base: position 109,746 of record NW_026867598.1, on the reverse strand, counting down.
GTCAGTGCTGAGGGAGTGCCGCACTGTCGGAGGGTCAGTGCTGAGGGAGTGGGCACTGTTGGAGGGCCCATGCTGAGGGAGTGCCACACTGACGGAGGGTCAGTGCTGAGGGAGCTCCGCACTTTCAGAGGGTCAGTACTAAGGGAGTGGGCACTGTCGGAGGGTTAGTGCTGAGGGAGTGCCGCACTGTCGGATGGTCAGTGGTGAGGGAGTGCTGCACTGTGGGAGGGTCAGTACTGAGGGAGTGCTGCACTGTTGGAGGGTCAGTGCTGAGGGAGTAGGCACTGTCGGAGGGTCAATACTGAGGGAGTGCCGCACTGTCGGAGGGTCAGTGCTGAGGGAGTGGGCACAGTCGGAGGGTCAGTGCTGAGGGAGTGGGCACTATCGGAGGGTCAGTGCTGAGGGAGTGCCACACTGTCGGAGGGTCAGTGCTGAGGGAGTGCTGCACTGTCGGACGGTCAGTGCTGAGGGAGTGGGCACTGACGGAGGGTCAGTGCTGAGGGAGTGGGCACTGACGGAGGGTCAGTGCTGAGGGAGTGCCGCACTGTCGGAGGGTCAGTGCTGAGGGAGTGGGCACTGTCAGAGGGTCTGTCCTGAGGGATGCCGCACTGTCGGAGGGTTAGTGCTGAGGGAGTGCCGCACTGTCGGATGGTCAGTGGTGAGGGAGTGCTGCACTGTGGGAGGGTCAGTACTGAGGGAGTGCTGCACTGTTGGAGGGTCAGTGCTGAGGGAGTAGGCACTGTCGGAGGGTCAATACTGAGGGAGTGCCGCACTGTCGGAGGGTCAGTGCTGAGGGAGTGGGCACTGTCAGAGGGTCAGTCCTGAGGGAGGCCGCAATGCCGGAGGGTTAGTGCTGAGGGAGTGCCGCACTGTGGGAGGGTCAGTACTGAGGGAGTGCCGCACTGTGGAAGGGTCACTACTGAGGGAGTGCCACACTGTCGGAGGGTCAGTGCTGAGGGAGTGCATCACTCTCAGAGGGTCAGTTTTGAGGGAGTACCGCACTGTCAGAGGGTCAGGGCTGAGGGAGTGCTGCACTGTCGGAGAGTCAGTGCTGAGTGTATCAATTGCTGGGAGGTTTTTCACCGTTATGGCAATGATTACAGCCGTGGCTGGGCTGTCTGTCAGGCTAGGCTGAGGCTGTGATGATTGCTGTGTGTTTGCCTCTTGTTCCCTTTGTGACTGTCTGTTTTGTTTGCTCCCTGTCTGTGTGTATGTGTGTGTTAGGGTTGGAGTGGATGGATGATGGAAACTCTGCCCCAGGCTGGGACTGCCACTGAGGGGAGGCTGCCGGAGGAGCATACCAACTGGAGGTATTACCCCAGGACATCTGGCCAGCCGAGGTCACCTGGCTGTGGTAAGGAAGCAAACATCTCCCACACCCTCTGGCTTGCCAACTGTTGACATTTTTCAACTATCTCTCTGTAACTGGAAGTCCCTTTCACTGTGTCTGGAAAGGCAGTGAGAGGTTTATTTGTTCTGAATACCCATGCTGACTTGGGGTAAAAGACCAGCTCACACTGTCAGAATCTCTGGGTGTCAGTTTGGAACGGTTTGAAGAGGGTGGGCACTAATTCTGACGGTGGGACAGCTTTGAAGTTTTTTCCTCTCACAGTTTCCCAACTGAAGCCCTCCTTTGTGTGGTGGGACTCAGCAGAGAAAGGTCTGATCAGGAAGCCAGTGTCTTCTCACCGCACTTCCAACACAACCAAACGGGTTTGAAAAAGTGGAACGCCACTTTGTCAAATCCAGGTGGAGTTTTCTGAAACTCCATGGCACACACAGTCCTGTCAAGGTCCGAGCTCCCGCCTGGCACGTTGACAAGCTTGGAGTGAGCACACGGGAGAGCCCAGTGTGAATGCAGCCCTCACTAGCTGCCTGAGAAAGGTCGCAGGTCTGCTCGACAGACTTCTGAAGATGGCTCACATTGTACTCAAAGTGATAGCTCTGCTGAGTTCCTCCAGCACTGTTTTGGTTTCCGCTCTTGAGTAACCACAGTATGTGCCTTCTCCTGGAATGGCAGGAGCAAGTGGCATCTGGGAGCTCGCACAGTGTCTGTAAATCTTGTTAGTGGTACCTCAGACAGAGGCACTTTTGGCTCAGCTCCCCCAAGGACCAGCAGGCCGAAGCATTAAACCACAGGATCTTTCTTATGGAGGGGCTGACTCTGCAGTCAGCGAGACCAGAGACAGCAGCATGTCCAGCCAAAATGGCTGATGGCGTTGTCGTTACCTCGCGCGATCGGATCCCTCAAGCTGCCAGACTGCGGATGGGCTGCTGCGTTTCTGAGCCTGGTTGGGATGAGGAAGTCTTTGACCTGTCCTGCAGCCTGTTCACTCTGCACTTGTTCATGTTTCCATCTGCGTTTCAGTCAGACACTCGGCTGTGCTGCTGTGTTCTGTCCTGCCCAACTGAGCATGGCGATCTATGCTGTACAATGGAAACCATTCCCAAATCATGAGTTTTAGTCACATGACCAGCTTTCCAGGGGTGAGTGGCTCTCGCCAACGAGATGGTTTTGACACATTTGGTCAAAAGCTATTGTGTGTTGTAGGAGATAAACAGTGGAACCGTGTGCACCATCTCATGATTTCAAAAGCTTTCGTTCAAACTGAAGCTCCGAGTGGAGAGATTGTTGGCAGTTCCTTTGTGAGATTTTGATTGGAAGGTCCACATATTGCAGTGGTGTGACACTCCTGGAGGAGGAGGCATTGATTCTGTCCACTAGATGTTTCTGGTGGACATTTCTGGGTTAACTGCTTTGGAAATGGGTATCATTCTGGGTTTTCTCCAGCACCTGGAGTCTGCTCACTTCCACAGTGGAGTTGGAGATTCCATGGCATTGTCAGTGTTGCTTGTGAAGGGTTCACTTTCATCCATGGGACTGTTTCATACCTTGCCCAATCATAGCTTCTCTGGAGAATGCGGTCAAACTGACAGAGAAAACCAGTATTCCACCCAATCCCATCAAATTCCCGATGGGAGGGTCAGAAGAGTCTACAGAACGGAAAAAGGCCCTTCAGCCCATCACATCACAGCAGTCAAAATAACCAGCGCACTAGAACTGGGTGGCGTACCTTCACAATGAGGGGGAGCAGATTTAGGATTGAATTGAGGAGGAACTTCTTCACCCAGAGGGTTGTGAAGCAGTTGAGGCTACTCCATTGAATGGTCTTAAGGTGGTGATAGATAGATTTTTGAACAGTGAAGGAAGCAAGGGCTAAGGTGAGAGGGTGGGTAAGTGGAACTGAGTGCACGAGAAGATCAGCCATGATCCTATTGAATGCCAAAGCAGGTTTGATGGGCCAGAAGGCCTACTTCTGCTCCTGCTCCTTCTGTCCTTCTGTATGTTCTTTGTCTCATCCCATTTCTCCAGCACTTGGCCCCATAGTCTTGTATGCCTTGGCATCTAAATCCTCCTTCAATGTGCTGACGGTTTCTGCCTCTTCCATCCTTCCAGGCACAAACGGAGTTCCAAATTCCCATCGCCCTCAGATTTTCCTCAGGTTTCCTGTAAACCTTCTGCCTTTGCCTTTGTTTCAAATTGCTCCCTCTGAGGCCACCTTCTCAACAGCCACCCTTTTTCTCTGTGGGTCGGTTTAGTTGTTTCTAAGAGGTGAAACTCATTCCTGTCTCGCCTGAGGGTGGCACCAAATGATTGTTTTAAAGGCGGTTATCAGTCTGTCTGATACAGGACATTGTCAGTCAGATAGTCTTTCCACAAACGCAGCAGAGTCCGAGCCACATCCCCTCAAGCAGCTCACAGCCCAATGTTTTCCTTGCCGCCTGCGTTCTCCCTGAGTCTGGGCCTCTCTCAACCACTCCGGGACACTGATACCTCCACAGACTTTCAAATACCACGAGGTTATTCTGTTAGCCAGTCAGACTCTGCAGGAAGCTTTCCAAATGTCCCTCTCAGACAGTCAGACACACACACACACACACACACACACACACCCCTACCTCTGGGTCTAAACCCTCCTTAGCACAGAATGACTGCCCTTAATACAAGAACCCATTCCATCCTGGGTTGAGTGGACAGATGACACTTTTGATCAGAATGTGCCAACAGTCTCCATTTGCAACAATAGAACACAGAGCACGTCCTTCGATTTCCACACCAGATTTCCAGTTCCAAGTCACCAAACACTTGGAGAAAGCCTGGATCTCATAAAAACAGAGAGGAATGTCCAAATCATTTGGAGGTATAGTTTGTTTACAAAAGCAACTTTCTTCAACACTGTGATCCCTTATACAGTCCAGAAGAATCCTGGTTAAGTGGCAGAGACAATGATTGTAATGAGATCAGCCCAACAGGACCACATGTAGAGTCGGAGTTCCCTGGTTGAAGGGCTCCAGCCCGAAACATTGACTTTCCTGCTCCTCGGATGCTGCCGGACCTGCTGTGCTTTTCCAGCGCCACACTCTCGACTCGGAGTTCCCTGATTGGGGCTGTTAATCTGGTCCAATCAGGGAGCCCTGGCTGACAGATAGCAGCAGGTGAGTCCTGGGTTCTGTTCACTCTGAGGGCTGGCTCTGAGGGAGCTGGGTCAGTGTCAGGGCCTCTCCACATGAAAATTAAAGGGGGACTTGGTGACAGGATACCAGCCTCTGGGGAGTTATTTCAGCAACAACCAATGAAGTTATTGTCTGCGCTGTTGCAGTTGCTAATATCAAGTAATAGAATATGCCAGAGATTAAAGTTGGGATTTGTGTGGCCTTTATGATTCACCGTTGTTCTGATGTCCAGAACCAAGGGTCACACTCTAAGGCGACAGGGTGGGCTATTTCGGACTGAGATGAGGAGAAATGTCTTCAGCCAGAGAGTGGGGAGCCTGGGGAATTCTCTACCACCGAAAGTGGTTGAGACCGAAACATTGAATGTTTTCAAGAAGGAGTTATAGTTCAAACGGTATGGGGAGGAAGCAGGAATCGGGGACTATGTTGGATGGTCAGCCAGGATCATATTGAATGGCGGAACAGGCTCAAAGGGCCGAATGGCCTCGTCCTGTTCCTATTTTCTATGTTCTTACCTTACAATTATTCACAGTGCTGTTGCATGTCATTATACAGCAGGCTTTTGGAAAGGTCAGGTCCACGGCCCCCAACAACCCACCCTCCCATCCTGGCACTTTCCCCTGCCATCGCAGGAAGTGCAAAACCTGTGCCCACACCTCCTCCCTCACCTCTATCCAAGGCCCTAAAGGAGCCTTCCACATCCATCAAAGTTTTACCTGCACATCCACTAATATCATTTATTGTATCCGTTGCTCCCGATGCGGTCTCCTCTACATTGGGGAGACTGGGCGCCTTCTAGCAGAGCGCTTTAGGGAACATCTCCGGGACACCTGCACCAATCAACCACACCGCCATGTGGCCCAACATTTCAACTCCCCCTCCCACTCTGCCGAGGACATGGAGGTCCTGGGCCTCCTTCACCGCCGCTCCCTCACCACCAGACGCCTGGAGGAAGAACGCCTCATCTTCCGCCTCGGAACACTTCAACCCCAGGGCATCAATGTGGACTTCAACAGTTTCCTCATTTCCCCTTCCCCCACCTCACCCTAATTCCAAACTTCCAGCTCAGCACTGTCCCCATGACTTGTCCGGACTTGTCCTACCTGCCTAGCTCCTTTTCCACCTATCCACTCCACCCTCTCCTCCCTGACCTATCACCTTCATCTCCTCCCCCACTCACCCATTGTACTCTATGCTACTTTCTCCCCACCCTCCTCTAGCTTATCTCTTCACCCTTCAGGCTCTCTGCCTGTATTTCTGATGAAGGGCTTTTGCCCGAAACATCGATTTTCCTGCTCCTTGGATGCTGCCTGAACTGCTGTGCTCTTCCAGCACCACTAATCCAGACAATTTAGCATGGCCAGTCCACTCTAACCTGCACATCCCTGAGCACTATGGGACAATTTAGCATGGCCAGTCCACTCTAACCTGCACATCCCTGGGCACTATGGGACAATTTAGCACGGCCAATCCACCCTAACCTGCACATCCCTGGGCACTATGGGACAATTTAGCATGGCCAATCCACCCTAACCTGCACATCCCTGGGCACTATGGGACAATTTAGCATGGCCAATCCACCCTAACCTGCACATCTTCGGGCTGTTGGGAGGAAACAAGAGCACTCAGAGGAAATCCACGCAGACACAGGGAGAATGTTCAAACTGTCAGTTTGGAGTGAAGATCAGGTCAGGAAAGAATCAGATGAAAGTTTCAGATCTGACATTTATCATGGGACAGGCTGGGGGAGGCTGAGGGTAATAGAACTGTGGATGTTTAACAGTCCTCCGAGACCTCTTCTGCCTTTAATCACTTGATATTGTGCCTTCAGGGGTCTGAACTCTCAAAATCTGTTTCCACCTCTCCATCGTGCTCCCCTCTTTTACTCTGTTCCTTAAAACCAACCTCTTTGACCAAGCGTTCAAGTCATCTGGGCAACTGGCACCCATTGTCACCTTTGGTTTGATAAGGTTCCTGTCAAGTCTTCAAACAGTTGACATTAAGGGTGCTCTATCAAGGCTGATTGTTGTTGCTGTCTGGTTAACACCTCCCTCAAATTCTGTCCAAGAACAGTGGTGATCAGCCAGTTTTAAAAACAGAAAGATGACGTTGGCCAAGAAAGGTGGCTGGGTGGGTGCCTTGCCTGAATGTGAAACCAAACAGGTTGTCACGGGAATATTTCTGCAGGCTTCAAAGGCCGAGATGTGAGCCTGAAGGAATTGCTGTGTAATTGTGTTTTATTAGGGTATACCAGGGGGTATTCAAGAATTCTTCTGCACAAATCATTCACGCTGCCAACAAAATTGTGAATATAATTCCCATTTACGTTTCTGAAATGATATAGAAATTGTTGCCCTGGTAACGACTCAGCATATCGGCACAGACAGGCTTTGGCCTCCAGGGCATACCATGCATCGTTCGAAAAATAAACCTGTCAATCTCTGATGGCTAATAATCTCTTCAGAAGCAGCTCAGTGAAAGACCACCCAGCTGTACTCCAGCTCCCCACGCAGGGGCAAGGCCCGAAGCCTCGGCGAATTCCTGAGTGGGCTGACATTCCGAAATGGCCTGACCTCGGCTTTGTTTTCCCAGTGGGCAGCATGTTTAACAGCGTTTTCACGGCAATGCAAAGGAATAGCTCGGCCCGGAAAAAACAATAACAAGAAACTAAGTAGGAAGGCTAATCCAGGCCTTGGGTTTTCTTTTTTCACGATGGTTTTTCCAGATCCAAATTGAGATTACAACCATCTCCACTGGCACGTGCCACCTCTGGCTAATTAATGGGAAGAGAGAGATGTGAGAACTCCCCCGTGTAGATTAGATTCCCTACAATGTGGAACCAGGCCCTTCAGCCCAACAAGTCCACACCAACCCTCCGAAGAGCAACTCACATTTACTGCTGACTAATGCACCTAACACTATGGGTAATTTATCATGGCCAATTCACCTAACCTGCACATCTTTGGACTGTGGGAGGAAACCGGAGCAAACCCACACAGACATGGGGAGAACGTGCAAACTCCACACAGACAGTTGCCCGAGCTGGGAATTGAACCCGGGTCCCTGGCGCTGTGAGGCAGCAGTGCTAACCACTGATGATGACTATTAAGAATGTGTACTTTCTTTTAAAAATAGCTCAAATGGCTAACCACTTTGTTCAATCAAAATTTATTAACTTCTGTGATGACTCTGGGAATAGCAGGGCTGGCTGCCCCAGTGAAGCATCACGCCACACACATGCCAGGCAATGACCATTTCCAATCAGAGACATTCTAACACCACCCCTTGACATTCAGTGGTGTTACTGTCACTGAATCCCCCACTATCAACATCCTGGGGATTACCGTTGACTAGAAACTCAACTGGACTCACCACATAAACACAGTGGCTACAAGAGCAGTTCAGAGGTTAGGAATACTGCAGCGGGTAACTCCTCTTCTGACTCTCCAGATAAAAATGGGCAGATTCTTTGTATAATGAGCACATCCAATGAGCTCACGTTATCATCAATCTGTCCTGAAGATACAGATCACCATTGGGGAGTGGTTCCTGTCCCTGTCTCCACCCCCGCCCCCGTCCGGCAACTTTCTCTGTCTTTCTCTCTCTCTCTGTCCCTGTCTCGCAGTCTCACTGTTCTGTCTCCCTCCCTGTTTCTCTGTCTCACTCCTCTTACTCACTTTGTTTCTGCCTCTTGTTCTCCATGTCTCTCTCTTTGACTCTCTCTCTCCCTCATCTCTCTCTCCCCATCTCTCTTTCCACATCTCTCTCTCTCCCTCTCCCATCCCTCTCTCTCTCTCCCCCTCTCTCTCTCTCCCCCCTCTCTCCCTCATCTCTCTCTCTCCCCATCTCTCTCTCCTCCTCTCTTTCTCCCTCATCTCTCTCTCCCTCATCTCTCTCTCCCTCATCTCTCTCTCCCTCATCTCTCTCTCCCCATCTCTCTTTCCACATCTCTCTCTCTCTCCCTCTCCCATCCCTCTCTCTCTCTCTCCCCCTCTCTCTCTCCCCCCTCTCTCCCTCATCTCTCTCTCTCCCCATCTCTCTCTCCTCCTCTCTTTCTCCCTCATCTCTCTCTCCCTCATCTCTCTCTCCCTCATCTCTCTCTCCCTCATCTCTCTCTCCCTCATCTCTCTCTCCCTCATCTCTCTCTCCCTCATCTCTCTCTTCCCATCTCTCTCTCTTCCCCATCTCTCTCTCTCTCTCCCATCCCTCTCTCCCCCATCTCTCTCTCTTCCCCATCTCTCTCTCTCTCCCTCTCCCATCTCTCCCTCTCCCATCTCTCGCTCTCTCCCCATCTCTCTTTCCACATCTCTCTCTCTCTCCCATCCCTCTCTCCCCCCTCTCTTTTCCCCCCCTCTCTCTCTCCCTCATCTCTCTCTCCCCATCTCTCTCTTCCCTATCTCTTTCTCTTCCCCATCTCTCTCTCTCTCTCTCATCTCTCTCTCTCCCTCTCCCTCTCCCATCTCTCTCTCTCTCCCTCTCCCATCCCTTTCTCCCCCATCTCTCTCTCCCCCCATCTCTCTCTCTCCCCCCATCTCTCTCTCTCCCTCCCAATCTCTCTCCCCCCCATCTCTCTCCCCATCTCTCTCTCTTCCCCCATTTCTCTCTCTCTCCCCCATCTCTCTCTCTCTCCTCCCCATCTCTCTCTCTCTCTCCCCCATCTCTCTCTCCCTTCTCTCTCTCTCTCTGACTCTCACTTTGCCTCTCTCCTGTGTGTGTCTCTCTCTCTCTGTCTCACTCTGTCTCGCTGTCTCTTGGTGTGTGTGTGTGTCTCTCTCTCTCTGTCTGTCTCTTTCTCTGTCACTCTCCTTCTCTTTGTCTGACAGTCTCACTCTCTGTGCCTCCTGTGGGTGTTGACTCTCACAGACATACTGTTTGTTAATTTGATATTAATTTTTTTGAGCTACATATGAAGGTGTAGTGGACAGCGACGAAGGTTACCTCAGAGTACAATGTGTCCTTGATCAGATGGGCCAGTGGGCTGGGGAGTGGCAGATGGAGTTTAATTCAGTGGTTGGTGGAGGATGTGGAGAGGATGTTTCATCTTGTGGGGGAATCGAAAGCTGGGGGTCACTGTTTAAAAATCAGCGATTGCTTATTTGAAGCAGTGATGAGGCAACATTTGTTCTCCCAGACGACTGAGAGGCCTTGAAACTCTCTTCTTGTGTTCACTACCTTCCTGAAGTGAGCCTTCTATTTAGAAATTCTTTCTTCATTATTCATTCACAGGATGAGGACATTGCTGGCTAGGCCCAGCATTTATTGCCCATTCCTAATTGCCCAGAGGGCAGTTAAGAGTCTACCACATTGGGTCTGAAGTCATGTATAGGCCAGACCAGGTGAGGATAGTGGTTTCCTTCCTTAAAGGGCATTAGTGACCCAGATGGGTTCTTATAACAATCGGCAGTGGATTCACGGTCATCATTAGACTCTGAATTCCAGTTTTGTTTTATTCAACTCAAATTCCGCCATCTACTGTGACAGAATTTGAGCCTGGGTCCCCAGAACGTTACCTGGGAGTCTGGATTAATAGTCGAGCGATAATACCACTGGGCCATCAAACTTTCCCCCACAAGACGAAACACCCTCTTCACATCCTCCACTAACCCCAAATTTGGTTGGTGGAAACAGGGTGGTGAATATGTTGAAAGCAGAGCTGGGCAAATTGTTGTTAAGCGAGGAGGTGAAAGTTTAGTGAAGGGAGGCAGGAATGTGGATTTAGGAAGATACAATCAGATCAGTCAGGATTTTGATTAAATTGCGGAGTAACCCTCAGATGCTGATTGGCTTATTCCTGATCCTCAATCTTCTGCTCTGTGTTCCATTGTGCCGCAGAAAGAATGTTTCAACATGAAAGTTGAACATGAAGAAAATAAAATTTGCTCAGAAGGATACAATCTTAGTAGCTATTTGTGAGAAACAGCTGAAAACAGTGACTCCCTTGGTAATTCACTGAGTCTGGATCAGCTGGCCAATGGGCAGATGAAGTGGATCTCTGCAGATGGGTTGTGCTGCTCCTGTAAAGATGATAAGGTGTGGCTTAGGCTTTGTCGCTTCCGAACACAAGTGCAGTATTTGCTGTGCCAGACCGAGGTCATTTGGGCTTGCGATGAAGGCGTGGTTGTTTGCTTGGAGTTCTTGGATGAAGTTCACGAGAAACCCAAAGTGTTAAATGGCTGTGAGACATAGCCAGATTTTGGTTGATTTCAGGAAACAGATGGGTTATTCAATGGAGAAATTTCTCTGGACTTTCATCCTCTCCCAAGCCATGGAAGGTGGCTCAGTGGTTAGCACTGCTGCCTCACAGCGTTAGGGACCCCGGTTCGATTCTAGCCTCGGGCGACTGTCTGTGTGGAGTTTGCACATTCTTCCTGTGTCTGCATGGGTTTCCTCTGGGTGCTCCGGTTTTCTCCCACAGTCCACATGCATGGACTCTATTTACATTCCTCGTTGCCACAGAATGGCTGCCGACATCACCAAAGCCCCCTCCCACCCCGGTAATGCTCGCTACCATCAGGCAGGAGACAGAGAAGCTTGAAAACATGCACCAACAGGTTCAGGAACAGCTTCTTCCCTGCTGTTACTAGACTGCTGAATGGGCCTCTCTCACTTCAAATCTAATGTTGACCTTGGTTTTGCGCACCTTCTGTGCAGCCGTAACCTTGTACATCTCGTCTTTTAAACACCTGATGATCTGTAGGTCCTTGCTTGTTATGATCTGCCTGTACTGCTCAAAAAAACAAAACTTTTCACTGTACTCAGGTACATGTGACAACAGGAAATTGAATCAAATCAAATCTAAAGATGTGTGGGTTCAGGTGATTGGCCATACTAAATTACCCATAGTGCCCAGGGATATGCAGGGTAGGGTGGATTGGCCATGCTAAATTGTCCCATAGTGCCATGGGATGTGCAGGGTAGGGTGGATTGGCCATGCTAAATTGTTCCATAGTGCCCCAGGGATGTGCAGGTGAGGTGAATTGGCCATGCTAAATTGTCCCCGTAGTGCCCAAGGATGTGCAGGTTAGGGTGGATTGGCTATGCTAAATTATCCCATAGTGCTCAGGGATGTGTAGGTTAGGGTGGATTGGCCATGCTAAATTACCAATCGTGCTCAGGGATGTGCAGGTTAAGGTGGATTGGCCATGTTAACTTACCCATAGTGCCCAGGGATGTGAGGTTAGGGTGGATTGGCCATGGGGAATGCAGGGCTACAGGGATAGTGTCGGGGGTTGTTCTGGGTCGGATGCTATTTGGAGGGTCAATGTGGTCTCGATGGGCCTAATGGCCTGCACCTTCACTGTACAGATTGCCTGATCCTTCAGAGTTGCTCATTGAGACACAACACCAACTCCAAAACCACGGGGAGCGTCATTTGTGCAATAGTTTCCAGATTCCCGAAGCTCCATTCGGTCATGACAGGAGGCTCCTGGGAGGAGGGTGGAAGCGCTTCATGGATTTCCTCAGATTATTCCGGAAGAGGCCAAGCATCTCCATTGATTGGTGAGAAACTCTGACCTGCGATTCACCAAAATAGAGAGGACTCATTTCCACAAGGTCGTGAACATGTCAAAAGACTTCATGTGCAGTGCAGAAAGCTCCAAGCATTCCATCCATCCAACCCTTCAAGGAGCACCTGCTCCAAATATGGTGGAAGCCACGGATTTCTCAGGCACCTTGGAGCCCATTGAGACTGAGTGGAAACAAGTCAACTTTGATCCTGAGGGAATGCCAAGGAACACATCATGAATCTTACCATATTGTTTTAAAGGAGTGTCTATACGCGGAATGACGATCCCTGAATTTCTTGTTCAAATTGCTGCATTGTGTTGCGATGATTCAGACGGATGTGCTCCTGGTTCGAACCTGGCTCTGTTGGATCATTCCTGGGGAAATGGCTACTTCCTTCAGCCTCAGTCGGGCAAATGGGATCGTCCACGGTGACACAGAATTTGAGGCGCCGACGGTGACCAGATCTTGAAAAGAGTCCAGATACTGGACACAGGCATCAACGCAATGAAAGGGGTTACAGACAAGCTGCATGAGAATGTTCACACCTTCAGCAGATTGGGCTATTACTGAAGAGGACTAATTGGAATGGGAATAGCAAGCGAAAGAACCCCAGGAATGCTCTCGAAATAGGCGCTTCAGCTGTGCCCTGGCTTAAAATAGCATCATGGGATGAACTTCCCAAAGTGAAGAGGCAGGGTCCACATGATGACACAGATGGTCATCAATCCTGAGGAGGAGCAGAAGGGTCACTAGTGAATCTGAGCGAGTGAATGCTGCTCACGGGGAACCCAGTGATGAAGATTTTCCTGGCAGGCTCACTCGACTGTGAATTGCCGGAGAGTGTTTGCTCCTTCATGATTCCAAGATTTACAAAGAACTGAAGATCGCCATCAGATGAAGGTCTGACTTGCTGCAAGTTCAGTGGTAACTGCGCTTTGATCTCTCCAAAGGGAGCTGAAGGAAAATAACCAATCAAATACTCGGAGTAAACCATGTTATGAGAACTGCTGGCAATCTCGAGTGCGATGCCAACAGTAAAGTTCGAAGAAACGGCACAAATTAAACTTAAGATAAAGCAATTATTTTTGGGAAGTCATTGAATCCACAGTTTACCCAGTCAGGACGTTACTGTAACCTTGAAACAAATCCTGATGTTTCTCACAGTCCATGTCAGAAAGGAGCTAAATAAATGCAACTGGATATATAGCTGGTTCCCCCTCATCCCCAAGGAATCTGGGCTGCATCCTTCTGTGGCTCCACCTTCCTGTCTAACTCTGTTCCTTGTTTTGTTTACAACAGGCCCAATAAGCATCTTATAGATTACATTTGAACCAAGAAGGGTTTTGATCCATGAGTCAATGTCTTCACTTGATTCCACTCTTGATCTTCAGATGTAATAATTCAGTTACTCTAAGCTAACACTTCAGCCCCTTCAGGGTTCGTCTAGCTCAGATTCCAACCCTTGTTTTTTCTGAGCCTGTGTTTTTACCTTCAAGCTGGGCTATGGCCCGATTTGTACTTTATCTCCTCTTTGCCAGACATGTTTGCTCAGACAACTAGCTACACAGTAATAATTGGTTATTTACACCGATCTGGGCTTTGTACCCACACTCTGGGTAATCACACTCAATCCCTCTGTAAACATTTAGCCTGAGACACTCTCACTTAACAGAGAGAGGCGAACTTTGTGAACTGACCTAAGCTCCAGGCCTCTCTCTAGTGCCCTTAACGCAGTTAGACAGATTGCCCATTGTCACGCAGGAGAAGGCAACTCAAGTACCTCAGTCTGCTTCAGAATAAAGAGCCTTTCACTGGAGAGCTGGGCTATCGCCTGGGAGTCATGGCAGTTTGGTGAAGAGCCCTGCTCACAGGGAGCTTATTAACTTGGAGAGACGGATTGGAATAATAGCGGAAGGTTCTGTCGCAGTTGCAGGAGAAACAGCCCAGCCCTGGAATATGGTTCGACAACAGTCACATCCAATTCAGGGGCTCCACCTGCTTTCCTGGTGTCTCCCTGAAGGCGAACCTGCCCCGAGCTACAATTCCTCAGATACTTTGGCCTCTCACTTCACGTCTTCATCTCAATCTCGGAGTCACTTCACTGACCTGATCAGAGACACAGGGAACTGCTTCAATACTTCCAGGGACTCCCTTTGTTACATTCCTACAGGGAAGCTTTTAGTGGAAAGAAATTCCACGTTCTCCTGTCTGTAAACACAAGGTCATCCAAAACTCTGCTGCCCACAATGTAAACAGCACGAAGTCCTGTTTGCCTACCACTTCCTGTGCTCACTGAGCTCTGCTGACCCCTAGTCCAGCGATGTCATTCAAAGACCTCTCCCCTAGACCTAGTCTACCTCGATCTTCCAGCATTTGGATCATCTGCAAGGAACAAAGGCCTCCATGATCCTGTTTGTACTGTCATTACCTGAGACTGTGACAGACCTGTGACCTCACTCTGTCAGCCGCATACCTTACCTTTACCCCGTATCTCTCAACCTGGAGGACAAAAATGTAACATTCACGTTTTCAAAATGAGCAATCACTCCAGCATCAGCTGGTGTTTGTGGGAGAGCATTCCACAAGGAATCATGAAAGAAACAGACCGAAGAAGTCACTCAGTTCAAGGGACAAGTAATAAATGCTGGCCCAGCCAGCAATGCCCACATCCCGTGAATGAATAATATTAAACAAAAATAAACTTTACCGAACGCCTTGTGTGTAAAAGTGTTACCTAATTCCAGTCCTGAAAGGTCTGGCTTTAATCTCGAAAGTGAGCCCCCTCATCCTTGACTCCCTAACCAGTGGAAATAGTTTCTCTCTTTCTATTCCTATCTCTCTGCTGCCCTTAATATCTGAAAACTTCAAGCTGATTTCAGGGTGGCATGGTGGCTCGGTGGTTAGCACTGCTGCCTCACAGCGTCAGGGAATCAGGTCCGATTCCAGCCTCGGGCGACTGTCTGTGTGGAGTTTGCACATTCTCCCTCTATCTGTATGGGTGTGCTCCAGTTTCCTCCCACAATCCAAAGATGCCTAGGTTAGGGTGGATTGGCCATGGGAAATTGTCCATCGTTGTCCAGTGATGTGTAGATGAGGTGGATTAAGCATGGGGAAGGTGGGTTTACAGGGACAGCAGGGGGTTGGGATGCTCTTTTGGAGGACTGGTGTGGACTTGATGGCCTGAATTTAGAGAAGATTTACTTGGATGGTGATTAGATTAGATTACTTACAGTGTGGAAACAGGCCCTTTGGCCCAACAAGTCCACACCAACCCGCCAAAGCGCACCCACCCAGACCCTTTACCCTGCACCTAACATTACGGGCAATTTAGCATGGGCAATTCACCTAATCTGCACATTTTTGGACTGTGGGAGGAAACCGGAGCACCCGGAGGAAACCCACACAGACTCCACACAGACAGACGCCTGAGGCAGGAATTGAACCCGTGTCCCTGGCGGTGTGAGGCAGCAGTGCTAACCACTGTGCCACCGTGCCGCCCATAAATGGTGCCGGGTATGAAGGGAAAGGCCGAGGGACCTGAGACTGTGTGCATTAGAGAGAAGTTTGAGAGGTGACTTTATTGAGACATATAAGATAATCAGAGGGTTAGATAGTGAGAGCCTTTTCCCTCGGATGGTGATGGTTAGCACGAGGGGACATAGCTTCAAATTGAGGGGCAATAGATATAGGACAGACGAGAGGGAGAATCTTTACTCAGAGTAGTAGGGACGTGGAACGCCCTACCTGCAACAGTAGGAGACCCAGCAACTTTAAGCATATTTAAATGGTCACTGGATAGGCATATGGATGAGAATGGAATAGTGTAGGTTACATGGACTTCAGATTGGTTCCACAGGTCAGCACAACATCGAGGGCCGAAGGGCCTGTATTGTGCTGGAATGTTCTATGTTCTGTGAATGGCCTGCTTCCACACTGGAGGGATTCTATGAAATCAACCCTTAATCTTCTAAGATCCAAGGAATGTAACTGAAATTGATGTAATCTGTCCTCTTAATTTAACCAATGAAATCCAGATATCATTCTGGTAAACTCTTCCCTCAAAGCCAATATAACCCTTCTAAAGAGCGGTGCCCAGAATCACTCACTTTTTTCCGCTATGCCCTAAGGAGGGTTTTGTGCAGCTGAAGTGTAACTTCTAGCTCCTTGTATTCCTGTCCTCTAGACATCAAGGGTAGGATTCCATTAGCCTGTTGGATTCGTTTTGAACCTGTTGGTGATATTTTAATGATCTGTGTCCATGGATCCCCTTGTCTCCATTGACGACTGCTAATTCTAGATTTTCACCTTTGCGTTTAGTTATGGGATGTGGGTGTCACTGGCTGGGCCCAGCATTTATTGTCCCGTCCCTAGTTGCCCCCTTGAGAAGGTGGGGGTGAGCTGCCATCTTGAACCGCTGCAGTCCATGTGCTGTGGGTTGACCCACAATGCCCTGAGGGAGGGAATTCCAGGATTCTGACCCAGTGACACTGAAGGAACGGCGATATATTCCCAAGTCAGGATGGTGAGGGGCTTGGAGGAGAAGTGGTGTTCCCATGTATCTGCTGCCCTTGTCCTTCTAGATGGAAGTGGCCATGGGTTTAGAAGGTGCTGCCTGAGGATCTTGGGTGAGTTTCTGCAGGGCATCTTGTAGATGGTACACACTGCTGTTACTGAGCGTCGGTGGGGGGAGGAAATGGATGTTTGTGGATGTGGGGCCAATCAAGCGGGGGCTGCTTTGTCCTGGATGGTGTTGAGCTTCTTGAGTGTTGTTGGAGCTGCCCCCATCCAGGGCAAGTGGGGAGTATTCCCTCACCCTCCTGACTTGTGCCTTGGAGATGGTGGGACAGGCTTTGGGGAGTCAGGAGGGGAGTTACTCACTGAAGGATTCCTAGCCTCTGACCTGCTCTTGTAGCCAGTATTTGTATAACTACCCCCTTCCGTTTCTGCTTGACAGTAACCCCCAGGGTGTTATAGTGGGGTGTGCTTGATGGTAACACTGTTGAATGTCAGTCTGTGTCATTGAGGATCCCAGGTATCTGGGGTTAAATCATTGTGTCCCATTCTGTCTTAACCTCAGCGAAATAGAGCAGTGTCCATTGTACACAGGACCTTGGAGCTCCCAGCGACATTCACATTTGTATGTACTTCTGAGTCAAGTAGTGTCACACAAGTCCAGACTAATATAAGTGGATGCAGGGAAATCCCTTGGGGCAGATGATGATGATATGGTGGAGAACAGGTCTGGTGAGGATCTGAAAGGCTGAATGACCACTAGAAAGAAAGGCACAATGTCCCCAATAAGGGTGTTCCATCAGTTGTTTTCAGTTCATGGATGGATGTGTTCACACTGTTCCAATGCTCATAGAGATGGAAAAATCCAGTCATTCACTGATAGAACTATGCCGCAAGATTTGACATTTTTAAACAAATGTTAACTTTGTTGTATATCAAAACGAATTAAGCATAATAAGCATGATTAACTTAACACGATCATTTATAAAGATTTACGCGAGAAGCTCGATTCTATTTTCCATTTCCAGCCAACAGTTCTGATATCTTTTAAAATCTTGAAAGTTCATTCACTTTTCCCGGCACTGCCTTAATCATATGTGACAGTCCTCTGGAATTTACTTTAATTTTCCACAGTATTCCAGCTATTCCCAGAGTAGAATTTTCAGTGGATCCTTCCATTTGCTTTTGGCTAAACGACCCCCCAGTTTTTGGTTTGCAGGCCTCACGATTGTCCAGTGTTCAGCTCCTTGCCCTGGCATTGGTCACATGTAAGCTGTGTTGGCCCAATCTGCTTGCGTTGCAAATGGACAGCGCTTTCCAAGCTACCTACTTACGCTGCCATTCTCTGCCACTGTAGATTTCCTGCATGAGCTACAAGCGAGAGCATATCTTCCAGCTGCCTTTCCCTCACGAGATGTAAACCCAACAATTTGGTTTTGTCAGCTGATAAATGAAACAAGAGAGCCCTGAAGTCCAGATTGCACCCTGAATTGTCATCTCAATTTTCTTTTAACCTTCCACACAGCTCCTTGATTCGGTGACCCATTTTAGTAACTTACGTTGCTAATAAAGTTTTATGACCCTTTCTCCAGATGCGCTGGCTCTGTCTCAAGCAGAGATGGATCATTCCTGTTCAAGCTATCTTTCCCTATCAATTCTTACCTTGTAACACAGGCTACTCTTGCAGTGTAGTTAACGCCATGCCAAGCTTCTTTCAATTGCGTTTCCTCCAAGCTTTTTCATGAGGTGGTCAGTCAGATTCCCCCCAGTTTCGACAATTAAAACTTGATTTCCTAAATCTCAAAGTTATAGCATACAGCATATGAAATATGACCTGGACATTCCCAACAACGTGGTTAATCACATCATGTTGCCAACCACTGTAACGTATGCCCTGGAGTCTTTAGGGGGCAGCACAGTGGCTCAGTGGTTAGCACTGCTGCCTCACAACGTCAGGGACCCAGGTTTGATTCCAGCCTCGGGCGACTGTCTGTATGGGGTTTGCACATTCTCCCCGTGTCTGCGTGGGTTTCCTCCCACAGTCCAAAGATGTGTAGGTTAGGGTGAATTGTCCGGGCTAAATTACCCATAGAGTGCAGGGATGTGCAGGTTAGGTGAATTGGCCATGCTAAATTGTTCCATAGTGCTCAGGATGTGTAGGTTAGGGTGGATTGGCCATGCTAAATTGTCCCATAGTGTGCAGGGATGTGTAGGTTAGGGTGGATTGGTCCTGCTAAATTACCCCATTGTGTCCAGGGATGTGTAGGTTAGGGTAGATTGGCCATGCTAAATTGTCCCATACTGTCCAGGGATGTGTAGGTTAGGGTGGATTGGCCATGCTAAATTACCCATAGTGCCCAGGGATGTGTAGGTTAGGGTGGATTGGCCATGCTAAATTGTCCCATAGTGTCCCAGGGATGTGTAGGTTAGATGCATTAGTCCAAAGTAAATACAGTAGATGTAGGGGAATGGATCTGGTTGGGTTACTCTTCGGAGGGGTTTGGTGTGCACTGGTTGGGCCGAAGGGCTTGTTTCCACACTGTAGGGATTCTAATTCTAATTCTAAATTAGATTAGAATAGAAATTTACTGTCACGTGTACTTTTACATGAAAAATACAGTTGAAGGTTTTGTCAAGTCACCCCACCGCGATGGCAGAAGTTATAGATCATAATAAAAAAAGTAAAATGAAGACAAAGTTCATCACAGTTTGGTTAACGGCTCCTGGGCTTGGGGAAAGCTGATTAAGGAAGGGTGGAACTCTCTGAAGACGCAGCCGGGATGGGAACCACCATGCCACGCTGCTGTTGACTAGGCCGGAAGCCTCTGCTGAAGAAGACTACCATGCCTGCCAAGACCACCACTTGTGCCAGGCTGCTGGAATGCCTGGATGCCAAAGGCAAAGAGGTGTCCAATGGGGCAAGAGCGCCATGCCTTTCTCCTCCTTCAGGCGCCCGGGCCTGACTGCGCACCTGGAGCCTCAGCCTAATCTGCGGGTCTGGGCCTGAGGGAGTCAGCCCGGAACCTACTCCTCGCTCGATGGGGTGGAACCGTGTCCGGCTCATCCTCTTGTTGCTGCCAGAGACCTCCTCCTTCACCCGCCACTCTCCTGGCTTAAAAGAAGAAAGAAAAAGAGCAAATGTAGAAAGAAGGTTGAACAGGCTGGGGCTGTTTCCCCGGAGTGTCGGAGGCTGAGGGGTCACCTTATAGAGGTTTATAAAATCATGGGTGGCATGGATAGGATAAATAGGCAAAGTCTTTTCCCTGGGGTGGGGGAGCCCAGAACCAGAGGGCATAGGTTTAGGGTGAGAGGGGAAAGATATAAAAGAGACCTAAGGGGCAACTTTTTCACACAGAGGGTGGTATGGAATGAGCTGCCAGAGGATGTGGTGGAGGTTGGTACAATTACAACATTTAAGAGGCACCTGGATGGGTATATGAATAGGAAGGGTTTGGAGGGATATGGGCCGGGTGCTGGCAGGTGGGACTAGATTGGGTTGGGATATCTGGTTGGCATGGACGGGTTGGACCAAAGGGTCTGTTTCCGTGCTGTACATCTCTATGACTCTATAAGATATAAAAGAGAAAGAAAGCTGATGGGAGCGGACGATCCCCGAGCTTAGCAACCCCCCCCCCCAACTCTGTCACCATCTTTTGAAGATTAATTTTCAGAATAAAAATAGACCTCATGCTTTTTTTTACTTATTACAAGATGTCATGTGATGTCACCTCCAGGAAGATGTCCAACACAAAGCTGCCGTTGTTTACTTGAGTGAGTTGGACAATCTTGCATTTGCATAGCGCCTTTAACATAAGCGAAGGGCCTGTTTCCACACTGTAAGTAATCTAATCTAATAAGTGCTTCACAGGGACGTTGGCAAACAATTTGGCGGGGTTGGGCGGGTGGGTGTAACTAAAAGCTGAGTCAAAGAGTATTAATTCAGATAAATGCGAGGTGCTGCATTTTGAGAAAGCAAATCTTAGCAGGACTTATACACTTAATGGTAAGGTTAGGGAGTGTTGCTGAACAAAGAGACCTTGGAGTGCAGGTTCATAGCTCTTTGAAAGTGGAGTCGCAGGTAGATAGGATAGTGAAGAAGGCGTTTGGTATGCTTTCCTTTATTGGTCAGTATGGAGTACAGGAGTTGGGAGGTCATGTTGCGGCTGTACAGGACATTGGTTAGACCACTGTTGGAATATTGTGTGCAATTCTGGTCTCCTGCCTATCGGAAAGATGTTGTGAAACATGAAAGGGTTCAGAAAAGATTTACAAGGATGTTGCCAGGGTTGGAGGATTTGAGCTATAGGGAGAGGCTAAAAAGGTTTTGGGCTGTTTTCCCTGGAGCGTCGGAGGCTGAGGGGTGACCTTATAGAGGTTTACAAAATTATGAGGACAGGATAGGATAAATAGACAAAGTCTTTTCCCTGGGGTCGGGGAGTCCAGAACAAGAGGGCATAGGTTTAGGGTGAGAGGAGAAAGATATAAAAGAGACCTAAGGGGTAACTTTTTCACGCAGAGGGTGGTGTGTGTATGGAATGAGCTGCCAGAGGAAGTGGTGGAGGCTGGTACAATTGCAATATTTAAGAGGCATTTGGATGGGTATATGAATAGGAAGGGTTTGGAGGGATATGGGCTGGGTGCTGACAAATGGGACTAGATTTAGGTTAGGATACCTGGTCAGCATGGATGAATTGGACCGTAGGGTCTGTTTCTGTGCTGTACATCTCTCTGACTCTATAGGAGTCACACTGGCATATTGAAATTGCTTGTCTGATCATAAACACTCAAGAAGTGAACAATTCATGTTCAAATAGGGCCGTTACAATTCTGTTTCCCAAGTGACATGTGACTGCGATGCACTGTACCACATTACTGCCTCTCACAGCCCTGCCCCACACGAACACTTCTCAACAAAAGTCTTTCAAAAGGAAACGGCAGATTTTCAGTTTTGAAATGACCGGAGGGACCTTTCTGTGGCTCGTTGGCAGCAGCCCCCTGGAAATTCTGGATGTCTCCAAGGCAACCTGGGGAGGGTTAGCAACTCAGCTGCGAAAGTTAGCAGCCGTTTCCTGCACGGGGCACAAATAAAAAGGACACAGAAAGTAGGTGCTGCTGAAAAGCCACCAAACCACATTGAATAAGAATGTGGAGAATGGACAGAACCATGTGAGTGAGGGAAATTCTCCAAATGTCTCTCTGTTCAACTGTGGTGTCTCGACTGCTGTTTCTTGCTCAACTCGATGTCACCCTCCACCGTTCTCTTTGGAATGCCTTTTCATCGGGAATGTTCCCCTTAAAAATCAAAAGACCCCGTCTCAGGGAGGGTCCCAGTTGCTATCATTGGGAAAGTTGAGTCGGACGTCCAGTGGCCATTGCTGTTGGATAAGATCCAGGCGGAGGGACCCTGAAGGATCGGGCATGATCGTGGGATTTTGCGCGTGGTGGTGACTCCTGTTTCTTCCTCATTGGCCTTCTCAGGTGCATAGCCTAGTGACTAGGCCTGCTGGCAGTTTGCAATCACCATGGTGACGGACCACAGGCCTGAATCACTGAAGGACCTTTTAGATTCCAACCCATGTTTTTGTTTCCGTGCTGTACAGCCCTATGACTCTAAGTGCTGTTGTAGTGACAACACTTTGCGTTCAGGTGTGCTGGGATATCGTCATGCAGTAAACCCGGGCCCAATGAGTTTAAGTTGCAAAATAGAAGAATTATTGCTGACATCAAATTCAACCCAACATCACCCAGCCTTCCAACCCACCCAAACGTATTTGTAGCACCAGAGAAATGTTAGAGGGTGTGGGGCTAGAGGGGCGTGGTGGGTCGGGCAGCGTCCGGGAGGTGGAGGGTGAGCGACATTTTGGGCGTTGGCCCTTCATCAGGAAATCAAACTGTGCTTTTCCAGCGCCACGCTCTTTGACTCTGGTCTCCGGCATCTGTAGTCCTCACTTTCTCCCACCAAAGACATGCAGCTCTTCCCAAAATGCACCACTTCCTCTAGCAGCTCATTCCACACACGCACCACCCACTGCGTGAAAAAGTTACCCCTTTGGTCTCTTTTATGTCTTTCCCCCTCTCACCCTAAACCTATGCCCTCTAGTTCTGGACTCCCCAACCTCAGGGAAAAGACTTATCCTATCCATGTCCCTCATAATTTTGTAAACCTCTATAAGGTCACCCCTCAGCCTATGACGCTCCAGGGAAAACAGCCCCAGCCTGTTCAGCCTCTCCCTGTAGCTCCAATCCTGGCAACATCCTTGTAAATCTTTTCTGAACCCTGTGAAACTAGCAGTGCATTGTGTTTTACAGCTACAAGAGGTCATACTTAGTAGAGTTAGACAAAAGGATAACCATTGCATCTATTAAATGTGAGGTGATTAGAGTTGTAGGAGCAGCCAAATAGCTGCCTTTAATTCCTGATTTTTAAAAAAATGATTGTATTCCCATTTGTAATTATAAACGTGGTGTAATAGACTGATAAACTTTAAAATTACATTTTTCTCTTAATTTGCTTCATTTTGAAACAAAAAACTAGGATTGATTTGGGCCGAGTGGTCGACATGATCTATATGGGCTTCAATAAGGCGTTCGACAAGGTTCCCTATGGGGGACTGGTTAGCAAGGTTAGATCTCACGGAAAGCTGAAAATGTGTTGCTGGAAAAGCGCAGCAGGTCAGGCAGCATCCAAGGACCAGGAGAATCGACGTTTCGGGCCAGAGCCCTTCTTCAGGAATGAGGAGAGTGTGTCCAGCAGGCTAAGATAAAAGGTAGGGAGGAGGGACTTGGGGGAGGGGCGTTGGAAATGAGATAGGTGGAAGGAGGTTAAGGTGAGGGTGATAGGCCGGAGTGGGGTGGGGGCGGAGAGGTCAGGAAGAAGATTGCAGGTTAGGAAGGTGATGCTGAGTCCAAGGGTTGGGACTGAGACAAGGTGGGGGGAGGGGAAATGAGGAAACTGGAGAAATCTGAGTTCATCCCTTGTGGTTGGAGGAACCTAGGCAGTTTCCTCATTTCCCCTCCCCCCACCTTGTGTCAGTCCCAACCCTCAAACTCAGCATCACCTTCCTAACCTGCAATCTTCTTCCTGACTTCTCCGCCCCCCACCCCCACCCCCACTCCCACTCCAGCCTATCACCCTCACCTTAACCTCCTTCCACCTATCGCATTTCCAACGCCCCTCCCCCAAGTCCCTCCTCCCTACCTTTTATCTTAGCCTGCTGGACACACTCTCCTCATTCCTGAAGAAGGGCTCATGCTGAAACGTCGATTCTCCTGCTCCTTGGATGCTGCCTGACCTGCTGCGCTTTTCCAGCAACACAATTTCAGCTCTGATCTCCAGCATCTGCAGTCCTCACTATCGCTTAGATCACATGGAGTACAGGGAGAACTAGCCATTTGGATCCAGAACGGGCTCAAAGGTAGAAGACAGAGGGTGGTGGTGGAGGGTTGTTTTTCAGACTGGAGCCCTGTGACCAGTGGAGTGCCACAAGGATCCGTGCTGGGTCCACTACTTTTCATCATTTGGATATGAATATAGGAGGTACAGTTAGTAAGTTTGCAGATGACACCAAAATTGGAGGTGTAGTGGACAGCGAAGAGGGTTACCTCAGATTACAACAGGATCTTGACCAGATGGGCCAATGGGCTGAGAAGTGGCAGATGGAGTTTAGTTCAGATAAATGTGAGGTGCTGCATTTTGGGAAAGCAAATCTTAGCAGGACTTATTCACTTAATGGTAAGGTCCTAGGGAGTGTTGCTGAACAAAGAGACCTTGGAGTGCAGGTTCATAGCTCCTTGAAAGTGGAGTCGCAGGTGGATAGGATAGTGAAGAAGGCGTTTGGTATGCTTTCCTTTATTGGTCAGAGTATTGAGTACAGGAGTTGGGAGGTCATGTTGCGGCTGTACAGGATGTTAGTTAGGCCACTGTTGGAATATTGTGTGCAATTCTGGTCTCCTTCCTATCGGAAAGATGTTGTGAAACTTGAAAGGGTTCAGAAAAGATTTACAAGGATGTTGCCAGGGTTGGAGGATTTGAGCTATAGGGAGAGGCTAAACAGGTTTTGGGCTGTTTTCCCTGGAGCGGAGGCTGAGGGGTGACCTTATAGAGGTTTATAAAATCATGAGAGGCATGGATAGGATAAATAGACAAAGTCTTTTCCCTGGGGTGGGGGAGTCCAGAACTAGAGGGCATAGGTTTAGGGTGAGACCTACAAAAAAGACCTAAGGGGCAACTTTTTCACGCAGAGGGTGGTACGTGTATGGAATGAGCTGCCAGAGGATGTGGTGGAGGTTGGTACAATTGCAACATTTAAACGGCATCTGGATGGGTATATGAATAGGAAAGATATGGGCCGGGTGCTGGCAGGTGGTACTAAATTGGGTTGGGATATCTGGTTGGCATGGAACGGTTGGACTGAAGGGTCTGTTTCCGTGCTGTACATCTCTGTGACTCTATGGCTGATACAGCCAAGCTGAGTGTGGACGTAAATCCAGGGTTGATGTGGAGAGAAAGTGAGACTGGGAAGTCACACTTGTTGATATCAAAGAAGCTTTAAAGGGACAAACTGCCTCGATCAGGGCAGGCAAGTGACTCCAAGATTAACATTAGCAACTGAGGTGAGGTACTGAACTCTAACTTCCTGGGTGCACCTCAGACTGTGAGCCTGATGGTTAAAACTGACAACAGCCTGGCAAGAGGCGTATTTGCCCCTTTCAAGAATACACCCAGTCAGGGGTTAAAAGTGAGGTCAATGTGGGTCAATGGCCTGATGCCCTAGTGTGTGGGCCTGTGGACTGTGAAAGTAACTTTGAGAACAGTCATCTAAACACCCCTACACTGCAGGTAAAGGAAGGTGAAGTAATTCTGTCCCTCTGAGCACTGCCAACTCGCCATGACCAAACAGTACCAGAACAAAAGCATTTCAGAAGACCTGCAAAACCAGAAACATTTCAATTGGCTGTTCAAACACTATCCTGATGGTGTGAATCAGCTTCCCTGTTGGAATGTAACAAAGGGAGTCCCTGGAAGTATTGAAGCAGTTCCCTGTGTCTCTGATCAGGTCAGTGAAGTGACTCCGAGATTGAGATGAAGACGTGAAGTGAGAGGCCAAAGTATCTGAGGAATTGTAGCTCGGGGCAGGTTCGCCTTCAGGGAGACACCAGGAAAGCAGGTGGAGCCCCTGAATTGGATGTGACTGTTGTCGAACCATATTCCAGGGCTGGGCTGTTTCTCCTGCAACTGCGACAGAACCTTCCGCTATTATTCCAATCCGTCTCTCCAAGTTAATAAGCTCCCTGTGAGCAGGGCTCTTCACCAAACTGCCATGACTCCCAGGCGATAGCCCAGCTCTCCAGTGAAAGGCTCTTTATTCTGAAGCAGACTGAGGTACTTGAGTTGCCTTCTCCTGCGTGACAATGGGCAATCTGTCTAACTGCGTTAAGGGCACTAGAGAGAGGCCTGGAGCTTAGGTCAGTTCACAAAGTTCGCCTCTCTCTGTTAAGTGAGAGTGTCTCAGGCTAAATGTTTACAGAGGGATTGAGTGTGATTACCCAGAGTGTGGGTACAAAGCCCAGATCGGTGTAAATAACCAATTATTACTGTGTAGCTAGTTGTCTGAGCAAACATGTCTGGCAACAAAAACATTGAACATTGCATAATGAAAAGTGTACATTGCATAATAGTTCACATTTAACATCATGTGTCCTGGTTATTGTTATAGAACAGAGGGGTGCAGATACATAATTCTTTTAAGTTTGCCTCACATCTAGACAGGGTGATTAAAAAGGTGTTTGGCACATATGCCTTCATTGCTCAGACCTTTGAGGAGTTGGCGACGTCATGTTAAGGTTGTACAGGGCATTGGTGAGGCCTCTTCTGGAGTACTGTGTCCAATTCTGGTCACCCTGCTATAGGAAGGATATTACTTAACTGGAGAGGGTTCAGAAGGGATTAAGCTGGATGTTGCTGGGTATGGAGGGTTTGAGTTAGAGGGAGAGGCTGGAGAGGCGGTGGCTTCTTTCCCTGGAGGATGGGAGGTTTAGAAGTGACCTGACAGAGGTTTATAAAATCATGAGGGGCATGGATAGAAGTAATAGCAGTTGTCTTTTCCCTACGATGGGGAATTTCAAGACTAGGGGGTATATTTAAGGTGAGAGGAGAGAGGTGTAAAAAAGACATGTGAGGCAAAACGTTTACCAAACGTTTGTGTGTGGAATGAACTTCCTGTGGAAGTGGTGGATACAGGTACAGTTGGATAGATACATGAAAAGGAAAGGTTTGGAGGGATATGGGCCAGGAGCAGGCAGGTGGGAAGAGTTTAGTTTGGGATTGTGGTTGGCATGGACTGGTTGGACCAAAGGGTCTGTTTCCGTGCTGTCTGACTCTATGTAAAATGCAAAACTGAGCAGTTTCCATGCAGTGTGTATTTGATATGGTATATTGGAGGTGGACCACTGCACTTACAATGACAGTTAATACAGTCGGTTCTTCTACATCACAATGGTTACATTCTTGTGCAAACCCACATGACAGAAAAAAATCACACTTTAGAAACAGTGTTTAAAGTGTTGATGTGATCGCATTACAGCCACCACACGCTTTAAACATCCCCAATTCACCAATCGCGTTGCAGTGAATTCACATTGTGGAAACGCGCAGTATAGCAGAATAAGCTGCATTTCCAGGGTTGAGTCCATGTTAAACATGGAGTTTGACCAGTTTCGTGTCCCTCCATATAGATGGTGTGAGGACCTTCAAAGACTAGCCCCATCGCTCCTCTGCTGTCTCCTCGGTCCCACACGTTAGTGCATGCCTCAGAACAGAGTCAAGACCCGGAAGGTCAGTGTGGCACAAGGTCATCATTGAGAGAGTGTGCCAGTGTGTAACAGGCAGTTATAGACAGTTCTTACCACTGGAACACCAGCACCTTTCTGGCTGAGCAACCACTGGGTTGATGGTCCATCAGCAGCAATCGATGTTTGCCTCGGTGTGCATCGTGGGGAACAGCCTGTAGAGCACAGAACCCTGTGTCACAGAGATGAACTTTGGCCAGTTGCACTGCCTCTCTGTGCAGACTTTCTTGGCTACCTCAAGAGCAGTGTGCAGGGGGAAGATTCCCAGTATGGAGAAAAGATCATTCTCACCACCAGCCAAGCGATGGCTCGGTGCTGATTGGGAAGTTGACAATCTGCCGAGGGAACCACCTGAAAGGATGAAATGACTCCTTTCCCCACAGGGCCTCAAGTACGCTACGTGCTGACCACTGCCTGATGGACTTGTGGTCAAAGGGGTTTTTGTGCAGAAACATTGCTACAAGCAGTCAGTACGATCCAACCATCTGGAACTTTCCATGGAAATGGATCCTGGCCAAAGAGGAGATAACACACAAACAGCATAACAATTCCTGGAATGGTGTCTAAAATTCCTTGTCAGCACATGTAGAAAAACATTCGAGGCAAACTTATATATTTTCTTCAGACGTATGATTTTGGAGAGAACAGAGCCCATGTTAACCCTTTAACTACTGTACTTGTTTAGAAAGGGACACTTTTGTCGATATGTTGATGGAGGAGAGTTGGGGAAGAAGATCTAGCTGCTTATTATCGCTGAGTCTATTCCAGTTCAAACGTCATGTGTTTATTTGTATCTGTACTGTACACCTGAATGAATAGAATGGTTTGATGGCCATTTCCAAATGGGCCTGAGGGAGTTTTTTGATATATTTTTCAAAAATACTCACAGTGCTAAATATTCTTTGATATGAAATTGTACAGAAAGAAATACTTGAAATTACATAGCACTTTTCACTAATTCAGACATTTCAAGATGATGATACACCATGATATGTTGTGATTCAGGAAAAGCAATCAATTTGAGCACCACAGGCTTCCACAAGCAGCATTGAGGGAGTGCACTCCCTCAGTACTGTCCCTCCGACAGTGCGGCACTCCCTCAGCACTGACCCTCCGACAGTGCAGCACTCCCTCAGCACTGACCCTCTGACAGTGCGGCCTCCCTCAGGGCTGAAACTCTGACAGTGCGGCACTCCTTCAGCACTGACCCTCCAACAGTGCGGCACTCCCTCAGCACTATACCTCCGACAGTGCGGCACTCCCTCAGCACTGACCCTCTGACAGTGCGGCCTCCCTCAGGACTGAACCTCTGACAGTGCGGCACTCCCTCAGCACTGATCCTCTGACAGTGCGGCCTCCCTCAGGACTGAACCTCTGACAGTGCGGCACTCCTTCAGCACTGACCCTCCAACAGTGCGGCACTCCCTCAGCACTGACCCTCCGACAGTGCTGCACTCCCTCAGCACTGACCCTCCGACAGTGCGGCACTCCCTCAGCACTGACCCTCTGACAGTACGGCACTCCCTCAGCACTGACCCTCCAACAGTGCTGCACTCCCTCAGGACTGTCCCTTCGACAGTACGGCACTCCCTCAGCACTGACCCTTCAACAGTGCTGCACTTCCTCAGGACTGACCCTTCGACAGTGCTGCACTCCCTCAGCATTGACCCTCCAACAGTGCAGCATTCCCTCAGTATGGACCCTCCGACAGTTCAGCACTCCCTCAGCACTGACCCTCCGACAGTGCTGCACTCCCTCAGCACTGACCCTCCGACAGTACGGCACTCCCTCAGCACTGACCCTCCAACAGTGCTGCACTCCCTCAGGACTGTCCCTTCGATAGTACGGCACTCCCTCAGCACTGACCCTTCAACAGTGCTGCACTTCCTCAGGACTGACCCTTCGACAGTGCTGCACTCCCTCAGCATTGACCCTCCAACAGTGCAGCATTCCCTCAGTATGGACCCTCCGACAGTTCAGCACTCCCTCAGCACTGACCCTCCGACAGTACGGCACTCCCTCAGCACTGACCCTCCGACAGTGCTGCACTCCCTCAGGACTGACCCTTCGACAGTCCGGCACTCCCTCAGTCCTGACCCTCCGACAGTGCTGCACTCCCTCAGCATTGACCCTCCGACAGTGCGGCACTCCGTCAGCACTGACCCTCCGAAGGTGCGGCACTCCCTCAATGCTGACCCTCCGACATTGCGGCACTCCCTCAGTACTGACACTCCGACAGTGTGGCACTCCCTCAGTACTGTCCCTCCGACAGTGTGGCACTCCCTAAGTACTGACCCTCCGACAGTGCGGCACTCCCTCAGCACTGATCCTCCCACAGTGCGGCCCTCCCTCAGCACTGACCCTCTGACAGAGCAGCACTCCCTCAGCACTGACCCTCCGACAGTGTGGCACTCCCTCAGCACTGACCCTCTGACAGTGCGGCCTCCCTCAGGACTGAACCTCTGACAGTGCGGCACTCCCTCAGCACTGATCCTCTGACAGTGCGGCCTCCCTCAGGACTGAACCTCTGACAGTGCGGCACTCCTTTAGCACTGACCCTCCAACAGTGCAGCACTCCCTCAGCACTGATCCTCCGACAGTCTGGCACTCCCTCAGCACTGACCCTCCGACAGTGCTGCACTCCCTCAGCACTGACCCTCCGACAGTGCGGCACTCCCTCAGCACTGACCCTCTGACAGTGAGGCACTCCCTCAGCACTGACCCTCCGACAGTACGGCACTCCCTCAGCACTGACCCTCCAACAGTGCTGCACTCCCTCAGGACTGACCTTTCGACAGTACGGCACTCCCTCAGCACTGACCCTTCAACAGTGCTGCAATTCCTCAGGACTGACCCTTCGACAGTGCGGCACTCCCTCAGTACTGACCCTCCAACAGTGCAGCATTCCCTCAGTATGGACCCTCTGACAGTTCAGCACTCCCTCAGCACTGACCCTCTGACAGTGCTGCACTCCCTCAGCACCTACACTCCGACAGTGCGGCACTCCCTCAGCACTGACCCTCCGACAGTACGGCACTCCCTCAGCACTGACCCTCCGACAGTGCTGCACTCCCTCAGGACTGACCCTTCGACAGTGCGGCACTCCCTCAATGCTGACCCTCCGACATTGCGGCACTCCCTCAGTACTGACACTCCGACAGTGTGGCACTCCCTCAGTACTGACCCTCCGACAGTGCGACACTCCCTCAGTATTGACCCTCTGACAGAGCAGCACTCCTTCAGTACTTACCCTCTGACAGTGCGGCACTCCCTCAGCACCGACCCTCCGACCCTCACATGGTATGAAACTGTGTGAATGTGAGTGCATGTGTGTGTCTATGTGAATGAATGCTGTGTGTTTGAGTGTGAATGTTGTGTCGGTGTGTGTGAATGTTGTGTGTTTGAGAGTGGGATGTTGTGTGTGTTTGTCTGTGTGTATGAATGTGTGTTTGCGAGTGTGAATGTGTGTGTCTGAATCAATGTTGTGTGTTTAAGAGTGTGAATGTGTGTGTGTCTGTATGTATATATGTATGAATGTTGTGTGTTTGAGAATGTGAATGTTGTGTGTGTGTGAATGTTGTGTGTATGTCTGTATGTATATGTGTATGAATGCTGTGTGTTTGAGGGTGTGAATGTTGGGTGTGTGTGTCAATGTTGTGTGTATGTCTGTATGTATATGTGTATGAATGCTGTGTGTTTGAGGGTGTGAATGTTGGGTGTGTGTGTCAATGTTGTGTGTATGTCTGTATGTATATGTGTATGAATGCTGTGTGTTTGAGAGTGTGAATGTTGGGTGTGTGTGTGTGTGAATGTTGTGTGTCTGTATGTACATGTGTCTGAATGTTGTGTGTTTGAGGGTGTGAATGTTGGGTGTGTGTGCGAATGTTGTGTGTGTGTCTGTATGTATATGTGTATGAATGCTGTGTGTTTGAGGGTGTGAATGTTGGGTGTGTGTCTGTATGTATATGTGTATGAATGGTGTGTGTGTGAGAGTGTGAATGTTGTGTGTGTGTGTCTGAGTGTATGAATGTGTGTGGTCTTTCGGTGAGGAAGGATTAGTTTTGACTCTGACAGATTGTTCATGTACAATGGTCACATGGGTGAGATGCCGAAATCTCTGGGCGGGTCCGGGGTGGGGGAAAAGGAGACCTGGAGACAAGCAGGGAACTTGACCTTGGGTAACCCTCTGATCAACTCCTCGCTGTTGACCTCCGATTTGTTTGTTTACCAGGTTAATTGAGAGGTCAGCCTTATTTGAAATAAATTATGATACATCGTGCAAGTGAAAGCTGTCAGTGCGGGGCCGGAGCTGCCTGAGACTCTGGCTGGGTTGGTCCAGCACACCTTCACTCTGATCAGGTCGGGGACTTCCTGCTGTCTTTCAGTCTCAGTGCAAGTTCACTCAGGCACAAAGTGCCGACAAACCCCTGGCAAACTCATTCTCCGTCGATGAGTTTTAATGAAGACCACCCAATGTCAGTTGCTGGGGATTTTTAAAAAAGAGAAACCGAGGTTTTGTTCCGAGTGCAGCCACATGTGAGCAGATGGGGGAGGTGGGGGTGTAGGCTTGGGGGGAGGTTGGGAAGAGGACAATGAGCTATTGACCAAGGCCTGTGAGAGGTGTCCCCGCTTTCAGCCACTCCGAGGAAGGCGGGCACACAGCAGCCTCTTTGTTTCCCTTCACAGGATCTTTTCAAAACCTTTATTTTGCCAATCAGAAGAACATGACAATCTTTTTAACTTTTGTGCACCGACTGCACACACCACAGCACACATGATGTTTTAGCCGGTTGAAATGGGCGGGTTTTCAGTCAGTCCAGCGCCTGGAAGACAAAGCCAAGGGATTTGAATCTTTTGGTTCACCACATCCCCATTGCTTTTTTTTTACTTTTCAGGTTGCCTTCCGTTTATCTTTTGTCAAACTTTGTCATGTTTAATGCGTCACAGAACCCTCACAGTGTGGAAGCAGGCCGTTCGGCCCAATCCACCCTAACCTGCGCATCCCTGGGCATTATGGGTAATTTAGCAAGGAGAAAGTGAGAACTGCAGATGCTGGAGATCAGAGCTGAAAATGTGTGGCTGGAAAAGCGCAGCAGGTCAGGCAGCATCCAAGGAGCAGGAGAATCAACGAGTGGGGGGTGGTCAGGCACCACCCCCCACCTTTTCCTCTGCTACATCGATGACTGTATCGGCGCTGCCTCGTGCTCCCACGAGGAGGTTGAACAGTTCATCCACTTTACCAACACGTTCCACCCCGACCTCAAATTTACCTGGACTGTCTCAGACTCCTCCCTCCCCTTCCTAGAACTTTCCATTTCTATCTCGGGCAACCAAATCAACACAGACATTTACTATAAACCGACTGACTCCCACAGCTACCTAGACACACCTCCTCCCACCCTGCCCCCTGTAAAAACGCCATCCCATATTCCCAATTCCTTCGTCTCCGCCGCTTCTGTTCCCAGGAGGACCAGTTCCAATACCGTAAAGCCCAGATGGACTCCTTCAAAGACCGCAATTTCCCCCCAGACGTGATCGACAATGCCCTCTACCGCATCTCCTCCACTTCCCGCTCATCCGCCCTTGAGCCCCGCCCCTCCAATCAACACCAGGACAGAACTCCACTGGTCCTCACCTACCGCCCCACCAACCTCCATATACATCACATCATCTGTCGTCATTTCCGCCACCTCCAAACGGACCCCACCACCAGGAATATATTTCCCTTCCCTCCCCTATCAGCGTTCTGAAAAGACCACTCCCTCCGTGACTCCCTCGTCAGGTCTACACCTCCCCACCAACCCAACCTCCACTCCCGGCACCTTCCCCTGCTACCGCAAAAAATGCAAAACTTGCGCCCACACCTCCCCCCTTACTTCTCTCCAAGGCCCCAATGGATCCTTCCATATCTGCCACAAATTCACCTGCACCTCCACACACATCATTTATTGCAATCGCTGCACCCGATGTGGCCTCCTCTATATTGGGGAGACAGGCCGCCTACTTGCAGAACGTTTCAGGGAACACCTCTGGGACACCCGGACCAACCAACCCAACCACCCCGTGGCTCAACACTTCAACTCCCCCTCCCACTCTACCAAAGACATGCAGGTCCTTGGACTCCTCCATCGCCAGACCATAGCAACACAACGGCTGGAGGAAGAGCGCCTCGTCTTCCGCCTAGGAGCCTTCCAACCACAAGGGATGAACCTAGATTTCTCCAGTTTCCTCATTTCCCCTCCCCCCACCTTGTCTCAGTCAAATCCCTCGAACTCAGCACCACCTTCCTAACCTGCAATCTTCTTCCTGACCTCTCCGCCCCCACCCTACTCTGGCCTATCACCCTCACCTAAACCTCCTTCCACCTATCACATTTCCAACGCCCCTCCCCCAGGTCCCTCCTCCCTACCTTTTATCTTAGCCTGCTGGACACACTTTCCTCATTCCTGACTTTCCTCACTATGGGATAATTTAGCATAGCTGAAAATGTGTTGCTGGTTAAAGCACAGCAGGTTAGGCAGCATCCAAGGAACAGGAAATTCGACGTTTCGGGCCAGAGCCCTTCATCAGCTCTGGCCCGAAACGTCAAATTTCCTGTTCCTTGGATGCTGCCTAACCTGCTGTGCTTTAACCAGCAACACATTTTCAGCTCTTATCTCCAGCATCTGCAGACCTCACTTTTTACTCGATAATTTAGCATAGCCAATTCACCCTAACCTACATATCCCTGGGCACTATGGGATAATTTAGCACGGCCAATCCACCCTAACCTGCACATCCCTGGGCACTGGGGTAATTTAGCATGGCCAATCCACCCTAAACTGCACATCCCTGAGCACTATGGGACAATTTAGCACAGCCAATCCACCCTAGCCTGCCATGGGAAATTGCCCCATACTGCCCAGGGATGTGCAGGCTCAGGTGAATTGGCCATGCTAAATTACCCATAGTGTCCAGGGATGTGTAGGTTAGGGTGTATTGGCCATGGGAAATGTGGGGTTACAGGAATACACTGAGAATAATCTTTCGGGGGTTGGTGTGGTCACGATGGGCTGATTGGCCTGCATCCACACTGTAGGGGTTCTATGATTTTAAAAGTTGGGTTTTTCTGTAAGGACTTATCTCAGGTAGTGTTTGTTTTACCAAACTACAAGAGCAGGACCGAGACTATTGAAAATAGGGCCTTAGGTCGTGTTATAGAACATAGAAACCGAGGGGTTCAGGTACATCATCCTTTGAAGTTCACCTCACATGTGGACAGGGGGGTGAAGAAGGGGTTGAGCACACTTGCCTTTATTGCGCACGAGTGGCTCGTGTGTGGAATGAGCATCCTGAGGAAGTGGTGGATGTGGGTACATTTCAAAGTCATTTGGATAAGTACATGAAGAGGAAATGTTTGGAGGGATATGGGCCAAGTGTGGAAAGG
The DNA here is from genome assembly GCF_020745735.1 of Hemiscyllium ocellatum. Lineage (NCBI taxonomy): Eukaryota > Metazoa > Chordata > Chondrichthyes > Orectolobiformes > Hemiscylliidae > Hemiscyllium > Hemiscyllium ocellatum. The sequence continues at coordinate 74,936 of NW_026867598.1, read as the reverse complement.
TTTAGTTTAGTTTGGGATTATGATCAGCACAGACTGGTTGGGCCCAAAGGTCGATTTCCGTGCCTGTGTGATTCTATGACGCTATGGCTCTGTTTATTGGGATGCAGTTCACCTGTTCAAAGTAAGATATTGATTCAGTCTCTCCTGACTTGCTATGCATGATAGCAAATCCGATAACTCCATTTTTATTTTCTTGATCAGACATCGCTGAAATTCTGCAGAACCTTTCCACAGAAAATCACTGACTTGCAACATAAAGATGCCTGCCAGTTTCTATCTGTGATACCAGTGGAACATCTCGCTCGATCTACCTTTAACTAAACCCAGTCCATTTTTTAACATGGCACACCTAACTGAAAGCTACCACTCTATTGATGCATCATTCAACCAATAAAAGTTCTTGTTAAATTTCCATATGTTCCCTTACAGTCATAGAGATGTACAGCACGGAAACAGACCCTTCGGTCCAACTCGACCATGTCCACCAGATATCCTAAACTAATCTAGTCCCACCTGCCAGCACCCGGCCCATATCCCTCCAAACCCTTCCTATTCATATACTCATCCAAATGCCTTTTAAATGTTGTAATTGTACCAGCCTCCACCACATCCTCTGGCAGCTCATTCCATACACATACCATGCTCTGTGTGAAAAAGTTGCCCTTCAGGTCCATTTTAAATCTTTCCTCTCTCTCCTGAAAACTGTGCCCACTAGTTCTGGACTCCCCTACCCTGGGAAAAATATCCTATCCATGCCCCTCATGATTTTATGAACCTCGAGAAGATCACTCCTCAAACTTCGATGCTCCAGGGCAAACAGCCCCAGCCTGTTCAGCCTCTCCATGTAGCTCAAATCCTCCAACCCTGGCAACATCCTTGTAAAACTTTTCTGAACCCTTTAAAGTTTCACAACATCTTTCCGATAGGGAGGAGACCACAAATGAACACAATATTCCAACAGTGGCCTAACCAATGTCTTGTACAGCCGCAACATGACTTCCCAACTCCTGTACTCAATACTCTGACCAATAAAGGAAAGCATACCAAACGCCTTCTTCACTATCCTATCAACCTGCAACTCCATTTTCAAGGAGCTATGAACCTGCACTCCAAGGTCTCTTTGTTCAGCAACACTCCTTAGGACCTTACCATTAAATGTATAAGTCCTGCTAAGATTTGCTTTCTCAAAATGCAGCACCTCACATTGATCTGAATTAAACTCCATTTGCCACTTCTCAGCCCATTGGCCCCTCTGGTCAAGATCCTGTTGTAATCTGAGGTAACCCTATTCGTTGTCAACTTCACCTCCAATTTTGGTGACATCTGCAAAATTACTAACTGTACCTCTTATGCTCGCATCCAAATCATTTGTATAAATGACGAAACGTAGAGGACCCAGCACCGATCCTTGTGGCACTCCATTGGTCACAGGCCTCCAGTCTGAAAAACAGCCCTCCACCACCACCTGCTGTCATCTACCTTTGAGCCAGTTAGCAAGATACTGACAAAGCCCTGCTCAAGAGCAAACTACCTTTTGTGGATTCTGCTCGAAGCTGCAGACACATTTTGAAGAATACATAAAATCAGGGTTTCAAAAGCCCCACTCTACTGGAGTGCAGCAGTGGGTCTGAATGCCACTGTGTACACTGTTCCCTCATCCAGACCGCATTAGTCAATTGGAACAGCACAGGGGAACTCCTTCAGTTCAGTTTCAGTGTGACGTGTGTGTGCTATCTTACTGCGGATCGGTTTGGTGAGCTTCACTTAAGCAGAAAGACATGCCAATGCTAATTTTCAATTATTCTCATTCTTAACCAGACTTTTGGCTACCCTAACATCTACTTGTGGTATTACAGTATAGACCTTTTGTGATGGGCTTTCATTAGGCATAACTCTGATCACTGTATCCGATAGAAAAATACACAGAGCCTGATCAATAAACACGTTAAACATCCTATCGTTTCAGAACACTGCACCCGAGAGATACTGTCCCTTTATCACACTGATCCCTACAGTTACTGTCCCTTTAACACACTGATCGCTACAGTTACTGTCCCTTTATCACACTGCCCCCTACAGTTACTGTCCCTTTAACACACTGATCGCTACAGTTACTGTCCCTTTATCACACTGCCCCCTACAGTTACTGTCCCTTTAACACACTGACCCCTACAGTTACTGTCCCTTTATCACACAGATCCCTACAGTTACTGTTCCTTTATCACACTGACCCCGACAGTTACTGTCCCTTTATCACACTGACCCCGACAGTTACTGTCCCTTTAACACAATGATCCCTACAGTTACTGTCCCTTTAACACACTGATCCCTACAGTTACTGTCCCTTTATCACACTGAACCATCCAGTTACTGTCCCTTTATCACACTGATCCCAATAGTTTCTGTCCCTTTATCTCACTGACCCCTACAGTTACTGTCCCTTTAACACACTGACCCCTACAGTTACTGTCCCTTTATCACGCTGACAACGACAGTTACTGTCCCTTTAACATACTGATCACTGCACCTACTGTCCCTTTAACACACTGATCCCTACAGTTACTGTCCATTTAAAATACTGACCCTACTGTTACTGTCCTTTTATCACACTGACCCCTACAGTTACTATCTCTTTTTCACACTTATCCCTACAGGTACTGTCCCTTTGTCACACTGATCCCGACAGTTACTGTCCCTTTATTACACGGTCCCCTACAGTTACTGTCCCTTTATCACACTGATCACTGCAGTTCCTGTCCTTTTGTCACACTGACCCCTACAGTTATTGTCCCTTTATCACACTGACCCCTAAAGTTACTGTCCCTTTAACAGACTGAAACCTATAGTTACTGTACCTTTATCACGCTCCCCCCTACAGTTACTGTCCCTTTAACCAACTGACCCCTCCAGTTACTGTCCCTTTATCACACTGACCCCGACAGTTACTGTCCCTTTATCACACTGACCCCGACAGTTACTGTCACTTTATCACACTGATCCGTACAGGTACTGTCCCTTTATCACACTGATCCCAAGAGTTACTGTCCCTTTAACACACTGTCCCCGACAGTTACTGTCTCTTTATCACACTGATCCCAAGAGTTAATGTCCCTTTAACACACTGACCCCGACAGTTACTGTCTCTTTATCACACTGTCCCGTACAGGTACTGTCCTTTTATCACACTGACCCTTACAGTTACTGTCTCTTTATCACACTGACCCCGACAGTTACTGTCCCTTTAACACACTGACCCCGACAGTTACTGTCTCTTTATCACACTGTCCCGTACAGGTACTGTCCTTTTATCACACTGACCCTTACAGTTACTGTCCCTTTATCACACTGATCCCAAGAGTTACTGTCCCTTTAACACACTGTCCCCGACAGTTACTGTCCCGTTAACACACTGACCCCTACAGTTCCTGTCCCTTTAACCAACTGACCCCTCCAGTTACTGTCTCTTTATCACACTGACCCTTACAGTTACTGTCCCTTTAACACACTGATCCCGACAGTTACTGTCCCTTTATAACACTGACCCCTACAGTCACTGTCACTTTATCACACTGACCACTACAGTTACTGTCCCTTTATCACACTGATCCCTACAGTTACTGTCCCTTTATCACGCTGACAACGACAGTTACTATCCCTTTATCACACTGATCCCAACAGGTATTGTCCCTTTATCACACTGACCCCGACAATTTCTGTCCCTTTATCACACTGATCCCTACAGTTACTGTACCTTTATCACACTGACCCCTACAGTCACTGTCACTTTATCACACTGACCCCTACAGTTACTGTCTCTTTATCACACTGATCCCAAGAGTTAATGTCCCTTTAACACACTGATCCCTACAGTTACTGTCCCTTTATCACTCTGACCCCTCCAGTTACTGTCCCTATATCAGACTGACCCCTACAGTTACTGTAGGTTTATCACACTGATCCCAACAGTGACTGTCCCTTTATCACACTGACCCCGACAGTTACTGTCCCTTTAACATACTGATCCCTACAGTTACTGTCCCTATATCACACTGACCCCTACAGTTACTGTTCCTTTACCACACTGATCCCTACTGTTACTGTCCCTTTATCACACTGTCCCCTGCAGTTACTGTCCCTTTAACACACTGATCCCGACAGTTACTGTCCCTTTATCACACTGATCCCTACAGTTACTGTCCTTTTATCACACTGACGCCTACAGTTACTGTCCCTTTAACACACTGACCCCTACAGTGAATGTTCCTTTATCACACTGATCCCTACAGTTACTGTCCCTTTAACCCACAGACCCCAACAGTTCCTGTCCCTTGATCACACTGATCCCTACAGTTACTGTCCCTTTATCACACTGATCCCTACAGTTACTGTCCCTTTAACACACTGATCCCTTCAGTTACTGTCCCTTTATCACACTGACCCCTACAGTTACTGTATCTTTATCACACTGACCCCTCCAGTTACTGTCCCTTTAACCAACTGACCCTTACAGTTACTGTCCCTTTATCACACTGATCCCTAGAGTTACTGTCTGTTTATCACTCTGATACCTTTTGTCACTGTCCCTTTATCACACTGACCCCCACAGTTACTGTCCCTTTATCACACTGATCCCTAGAGTTACTGTCTGTTTATCACTCTGATACCTTTTGTCACTGTCCCTTTATCACACTGACCCCTACAGTTACTGTCCCTTGATGACACTGATCCCGACAGTTACTGTCCCTTTATCACACTGACCCCTACAGTTACTGTCCCGTTAACACACTGACCCCTACAGTTACTGTATCTTTATCACACTGACCCCTCCAGTTACTGTCCCTTTAACCAACTGACCCTTACACTTACTGTCCCTTTATCACACTGACCCCTACAGTTATTGTCCCTTTATCACACTGACCCCTACAGTTACTGTCCCTTTAACACACTGAACCCTACAGTTACTGTCCCTTTAACCAACTGACCCCAACAATTACTGTCCCTTTATCACACTGACCCCAACAGTTACTGTCCCTTTATCACACTGACCCCTACAGTTACTGTCCCTTTATCACGCTGACAACGACAGTTACTGTCCCTTTAACACACTGATCCCAGCAGGTATTGTCCCTTTATCACACTGCCCCCGACAGTTACTGTCCCTTTATCACACTGACCCCGACAGTTACTGTCCTTTTATCACACTGACCCCAACAGTTACTGTCCCTTTAACATACTGATCACTACACTTACTGTCCGTTTATCACACTGACCCCTACAGTTACTGTCCGTTTGACACACTGATCCCTACAGTTACTGTCCCTTTATCACACTGATCCCTACAGTTACTGTCTCTTTATCACACTGATCCCTACAGTTACTGTACCTTTATCACACTGATCCCGACAGTTACTGTACCTTTAACACACTGATCCCGACAGTTACTGTCCCTTCGTCACACTGATCCCTACAGTTACTGTCCCTTTATCACACTGACCCTTACAGTTACTGTCCCTTTAACACACTGATCCCTACAGTTACTGTCCCTTTATCACACTGACCCTTACAGTTACTGTCCCTATATCACACTGATCCCTACAGGTACTGTCTGTTTATCACACTGATCCCTACAGTTACTGTCCCTTTAACACACTGATCCCTACAGTTACTGTACCTTTAACACACTGATCCCGACAGTTACTGTCCCTTTATCACACTGTCCCCTACAGTTACTGTCCCTTCGTCACACTGATCCCTACAGTTACTGTCCCTTTATCACACTGACCCTTACAGTTACTGTCCCTTTAACACACTGATCCCTACAGTTACTGTCCCTTTATCACACTGACCCCGACAGTTACTGTCCCTTTATCACACTGATCCCTACAGTTACTGTCCCTTCGTCACACTGATCCCTACAGTTACTGTCCCTTTATCACACTGACCCTTACAGTTACTGTCCCTTTAACACACTGATCCCTACAGTTACTGTCCCTTTAACACACTGTCCCCGACAGTTACTGTCCCTTTTTCACACTGATCCCAACAGTTACTGTCCCTTTATCACACTGACCTGACAGTTACTGTCCCTTTATCACACTGATGCCTACAGTTACTGTCTCTTCATCACACTGATCCCGACAGTTACTGTACCTTTAACACACTGATCCTGACAGTTACTGTCCCTTCGTCACACTGATCCCTACAGCTACTGTGCCTTTATCACTCTGACCCCTACAGGTACTGTCTGTTTATCACACTGATCCCGACAGTTACTGTCCCTTTATCACACTGACCCCTACAGTTACTGTCCCGTTAACACACTGACCCCTACAGTCACTGTATCTTTATCACACTGACCCCTCCAGTTACTGTCCCTTTAACCAACTGTCCCTTACACTTACTGTCCCTTTATCACACTGACCCCTACAGTTATTGTCCCTTTATCACACTGACCCCTACAGTTACTGTCCCTTTAACACACTGAACCCTACAGTTACTGTCCCTTTAACCAACTGACCCCTCCAGTTACTGTCCCTTTATCACACTGACCCCAACAGTTACTGTCCCTTTATCACACTGATCCCTACAGTTACTGTCACTTTATCACACTGACCCCTACAGTTCCTGTCCCTTTATCACACTGATCCCAACAGCTATTGTCCCTTTATCACACTGACCCCAACAGTTACTGTCCCTTTAACATACTGATCACTACACTTACTGTCCCTTTATCACACTGTCCCCTACAGTTACTGTCCCTTCATCACACTGATCCCTACAGCTACTGTGCCTTTATCACTCTGACCCCTACAGTTACTGTACCTTTAACACACTGATCCCGACAGTTACTGTACCTTGTTCACGCTGATCCCTACAGTTTCTGTCACTTTATCACACTGATCCCGTCAGTTACTGTACCTTTAACACACTGATCCCGACAGTTACTGTCCCTTTATCACACTGTCCCCTGCAGTTACTGTCCCTTTATCACACTGATCCCTACAGCTACTGTGCCTTTATCACACTGACCCCTACAGTTACTGTACGTTTATCACACTGATCCCGACAGTTACTGTCCCTTTATCACACTGTCCCCTACAGTTACTGTCCCTTCATCACACTGATCCCTACAGCTACTGTGCCTATATCACAATGACCCCTACAGTTGCTGTACGTTTATCACACTGATCCCGACAGTTACTGTCCCTTTATCACACTGACCCCTACAGTTACTGTCCCGTTAACACACTGACCCCTACAGTCACTGTATCTTTATCACACTGACCCCTCCAGTTACTGTCCCTTTAACCAACTGTCCCTTACACTTACTGTCCCTTTATCACACTGACCCCTACAGTTATTGTCCCTTTATCACACTGACCCCTACAGTTACTGTCCCTTTAACACACTGAACCCTACAGTTACTGTCCCTTTAACCAACTGACCCCTCCAGTTACTGTCCCTTTATCACACTGACCCCAACAGTTACTGTCCCTTTATCACACTGATCCCTACAGTTACTGTCACTTTATCACACTGACCCCTACAGTTCCTGTCCCTTTATCACACTGATCCCAACAGCTATTGTCCCTTTATCACACTGACCCCAACAGTTACTGTCCCTTTAACATACTGATCACTACACTTACTGTCCCTTTATCACACTGACCCCTACAGTTACTGTACGTTTATAACACTGATCACTACAGTTACTGTCCGTTTGACACACTGATCCCTACAGTTACTGTCCCTTGATCACACTGATCCCTACAGTTACTGTACCTTTAACACACTGATCCCTACAGTTACTGTCCCTTTATCACCCTGACCTGACAGTTACTGTACCTTTAACACACTGATTCCTACAGTTACTGTCTCTTTATCACACTGATCCCTACAGTTACTGTACCTTTATCACACTGATCCCGACAGTTACTGTACCTTTAACACACTGATCCCGACAGTTACTGTCCCTTCGTCACACTGATCCCTACAGTTACTGTCCCTTTATCACACTGACCCTTACAGTTACTGTCCCTTTAACACACTGATCCCTACAGTTACTGTCCCTTTATCACACTGACCCCGACAGTTACTGTCCCTTTATCACACTGATCCCTACAGTCACTGTCCCTTTATCACACTGACCTGACAGTTACTGTCCCTTTATCACACTGATCCCTACAGTTACTGTCTCTTTATCACACTGATCCCGACAGTTACTGTACCTTTAACACACTGATCCTGACAGTTACTGTCCCTTCGTCACACTGATCCCTACAGCTACTGTGCCTTTATCACTCTGACCCCTACAGGTACTGTCTGTTTATCACACTGATCCCTACAGTTACTGTCCCTTTATCACACTGACCTGACAGTTACTGTCCCTTTATCACACTGATCCCAACAGTTACTGTCTCTTTATCACACTGATCCCGACAGTTACTGTACCTTTAACACACTGATCCTGACAGTTACTGTCCCTTCGTCACACTGATCCCTACAGCTACTGTGCCTTTATCACTCTGGCCCCTACAGGTACTGTCTGTTTATCACACTGATCCCTAGTTACTGTACGTTTATCACACTGATCCCTACAGTGACTGTCCCTTTATCACACTGACCCCTACAGTTACTGTACCTTTATCACACTGATCCCGACAGTTACTGTCCCTTTATCACACTGTCCCCTACAGTTACTGTCCCTTCATCACACTGATCCCTACAGCTACTGTGCCTTTATCACTCTGACCCCTACAGTTACTGTACCTTTAACACACTGATCCCGACAGTTACTGTACCTTGTTCACGCTGATCCCTACAGTTTCTGTCACTTTATCACACTGATCCCGTCAGTTACTGTACCTTTAACACACTGATCCCGACAGTTACTGTCCCATTATCACACTGACCCCTACAGTTACTGTCCCTTTATCACGCTGACAACGACAGTTACTGTCCCTTTAACACACTGAACCCTACAGTTTCTCTCACTTTATCACACTGATCCCGTCAGTTACTGTACCTTTAACACACTGATCCCGACAGTTACTGTCCCTTTATCACACTGATCCCTACTGCTACTGTGCCTTTATCACAATGACCCCTACAGTTGCTGTACGTTTATCACACTGATCCCGACAGTTACTGTCCCTTTATCACACTGACCCCTACAGTTACTGTCCCGTTAACACACTGACCCCTACAGTTACTGTATCTTTATCACACTGACCCCTCCAGTTACTGTCCCTTTAACCAACTGACCCTTACACTTACTGTCCCTTTATCACACTGACCCCTACAGTTATTGTCCCTTTATCACACTGACCCCTACAGTTACTGTCCCTTTAACACACTGAACCCGACAGTTACTGTCCCTTTAACCAACTGACCCCTCCAGTTACTGTCCCTTTATCACACTGACCCCAACAGTTACTGTCCCTTTATCACACTGATCCCTACAGTTACTGTCACTTTATCACACTGACCCCTACAGTTACTGTCCCTTTATCACACTGATCCCAACAGGTATTGTCCCTTTATCACACTGATCCCTACAGTTACTGTCCCTTTATCACACTGACCCCGACAGTTACTGTCCTTTTATCACACTGACCCCAACAGTTACTGTCCCTTTAACATACTGATCACTACACTTACTGTCCCTTTATCACACTGACCCCTACAGTTACTGTACGTTTATAACACTGATCACTACAGTTACTGTCCGTTTGACACACTGATCCCTACAGTTACTGTCCCTTGATCACACTGATCCCTACAGTTACTGTACCTTTAACACACTGATCCCTACAGTTACTGTCCCTTTATCACCCTGACCTGACAGTTACTGTACCTTTAACACACTGATCCCTACAGTTACTGTCCCTTTATCACACTGATCCCTACAGTTACTGTCTCTTTATCACACTGATCCCTACAGTTACTGTACCTTTATCACACTGATCCCGACAGTTACTGTACCTTGTTCACGCTGATCCCTACAGTTTCTGTCACTTTATCACACTGATCCCGTCAGTTACTCTACCTTTAACACACTGATCCCGACAGTTACTGTCCCTTTATCACACTGTCCCCTGCAGTTACTGTCCCTTTATCACACTGATCCCTACAGCTACTGTGCCTTTATCACACTGACCCCTACAGTTACTGTACATTTATCACACTGATCACTACAGTTACTGTCCCTTTATCACACTGATCCCTACAGTGACTGTCCCTTTATCACACTGACCCCGACAGTTACTGTCCCTTTATCACACTGATTCCTACAGTGACTGTCCCTTTATCACACTGACCCCTACAGTTACTGTCCCTTTAACACACTGATCCCTACAGTTACTGTACCTTTAACACACTGTCCCCTACAGTTACTGTCCTTTTATCACACTGACCCCTACAGTTACTGTCTCTTCATCACACTGACCCCTACAGTTACTGTCCCTTTATCACACTGATCCCGACGGTTACTGTCCCGTTAACACACTGACCCCTACAGTTACTGTATCTTTATCACACTGACCCCTCCAGTTACTGTCCCTTTAACCAACTGACCCTTACAGTTACTGTCCCTTTATCACACTGACCCCTACAGTTATTGTCCCTTTATCACACTGACCCCTACAGTTACTGTCCCTTTAACACACTGAACCCTACAGTTACTGTACCTTTACCTCGCTCCCCCCTACAGTTACTGTCCCTTTAACCAACTGACCCCTCCAGTTACTGTCCCTTTATCACACTGACCCCAACAGTTACTGTCCCTTTATCACACTGACCCCTACAGTTACTGTCCCTTTATCACACTGATCCCTACAGTTACTGTCCCTTTAACACACTGATCACTACACTTACTGTCCCTTTATCACACTGACCCCTACAGCTACTGTCCCTTTATCACACTGATCCCAACAGTTACTGTCCCTTTATCACACTGATCCCTACAGTTACTGTCCCTTTAACACACTGATCACTACACTTACTGTCCCTTTATCACACTGACCCCTACAGCTACTGTCCCTTTATCACACTGATCCCAACAGTTACTGTCCCTTTATCACACTGATCCCTACAGTTACTGTACCTTTAACACACTGATCCCTACAGTTCCTGTCCCTTGATCACACTGACCCCTACAGTTCCTGTCCCTTGATCACACTGATCCCTACAGTTACTGTCCCTTTATCACACTGACCTGACAGTTACTGTCCCTCTATCACACTGATCCCTACAGTTACTGTCTCTTTAACACACTGATCCCTACAGTTACTGTCCTTTTATCACACTGACCCCTACAGTTACTGTCTCTTCATCACACTGATCCCTACAGGTACTGTCCCTTTGTAACACTGATACCGACAGTTACTGTCCCTTTATCACACTGATCCCGACGGTTACTGTCCCGTTAACACACTGACCCCTACAGTTTCTGTATCTTTATCACACTGACCCCTCCAGTTACTGTCCCTTTAACCAACTGACCCTTACAGTTACTGTCCCTTTATCACACTGACCCCTACAGTTATTGTCCCTTTATCACACTGACCCCTACAGTTACTGTCCCTTTAACACACTGAACCCTACAGTTACTGTACCTTTACCTCGCTCCCCCCTACAGTTACTGTCCCTTTAACCAACTGACCCCTCCAGTTACTGTCCCTTTATCACACTGACCCCAACAGTTACTGTCCCTTTATCACACTGATCCCAACAGTTACTGTACCTTTAACACACTGATCCCTACAGTTCCTGTCCCTTGATCACACTGACCCCTACAGTTCCTGTCCCTTGATCACACTGATCCCTACAGTTACTGTCCCTTTATCACACTGACCTGACAGTTACTGTCCCTCTATCACACTGATCCCTACAGTTACTGTCCCTTTAACACACTGATCCCTACAGTTCCTGTCCCTCTATCACACTGATCCCTACAGTTACTGTCCCTTTAACACACTGATCCCTACAGTTACTGTCCCTTTATCACACTGACCCTTACAGTTACTGTCCCTTGTTCACGCTGATCCCTACAGTTACTGTCCCTTTTACACACTGACCTGACAGTTACTGTCCCTATATCACACTGATCCCTACAGGTACTGTCTGTTTATCACACTGACCCCGACAGTTACTGTCCCTTTATCGCACTGATCCCTACAGTTACTGTCCCTTTATCACACTGACCTGACAGTTACTGTCCCTATATCACACTGATCCCTACAGGTACTGTCTGTTTATCACACTGACCCCGACAGTTACTGTCCCTTTATCGCACTGATCCCGACAGTTACTGTACCTTTATCACACTGACCCCTACAGTTACTGTCCCTTTAACACACTGATCCCTACAGTTACTATCCCTTTAACACACTGACCCCTGCAGTTACTGTCCCTTGATCACACTGATCCCCGACAGTTACTGTGCCTTTATCACACTGTCCCCTACAGTTACTGTACCTTTAACACACTGATCCCTACAGTTCCTGTCCCTTTAACACACTGACCCCTGCAGTTACTGTCCCTTGATCACACTGATCCCCGACAGTTACTGTACGTTGATCACACTGACCCCGACAGTTACTGTCACTTTATCACACTGATCCGTTCAGGTACTGTCTGTTTATCACACTGATCCCTACAGTTACTGTCCCTTTAACACACTGATCCCTACAGTTACTGTATTTTTAACACACTGATCCCTACAGTTACTGTACCTTTATCACACTGATCCCGACAGTTACTGTCCCTTTATCACACTGTCCCCTACAGTTACTGTCCCTTCATCACACTGATCCCTACAGCTACTGTGCCTTTGTCACTCTGACCCCTACAGTTACTGTACGTTTATCACACTGATCACTACAGTTACTGTCCCTTTATCACTCTGACCCCTACCGTTACTGTCCCTTTAACACACTGATCCCTACAGTTACTGTCTCTTTATCACACTGTCCCCTACAGTTCCTGTCCCTTTAACACAATGACCACTACAGTTCCTGTCCCTGTATCACACTGATCGTTACAGTTACTGTCCCTTTAACAGACTGATCCCTACAGTTACTATCACTTTAACACACTGACCCCTGCAGTTACTGTCCCTTGATCACACTGATCCCCGACAGTTACTGTCCCTTTATCACACTGACCCCTACAGTTACTGTACCTTTAACACATTGACCCGTCCTGTTCCTGTCGCTTTGTCACACAGATCCCTACAGTTTCTGTCCCTTTAACACACTGATCCCTACAGTTACTGTCCCTTTTTCACACTGACCCCTACAGTTACAGTCCCTTTATCACACTGATCCCAACAGTTACTGTACGTTTATCACACTGATCACTACAGTTACTGTCCCTTTATCACACTGATTCCGACAGTTACTGTCCCTTTATTACACTGTCCCCTGCAGTTACTGTCCCTTTATCACACTGATCCCTACAGCTACTGTGCCTTTATCACACTGACCCCTACAGTTGCTGTACGTTTATCACACTGATCACTACAGTTACTGTCCCTTTATCACACTGATCCCTACAGTGACTGTCCCTTTATCACACTGACCCCTACAGTGACTGTCCCTTTATCACACTGACCCCTGCAGTTACTGTCCCTTTAACACACTGATCCCTACAGTTACTGTCTCTTTATCACACTGATCCGTACAGTTACTATCCCTTTAACACACTGACCCCTGCAGTTACTGTCCCTTGATCACACTGATCCCCGACAGTTACTGTCCCTTTATCACACTGATCCCTACAGTTACTGTACCTTTATCACACTGACCCCTTCAGTTACTGTACCTTTATCGCACTGATCGCTACAGTTACTGTCCCTTTTTCACACTGATCCGTACAGTTCATGTCCCTTTATCACACTGATCCCTACAGTTACTGTCCCTTTATCACACTGTCCCCTACAGTTACTGTCCCTTTATCACACTGACCCTTACAGTTACTGTCCCTTTAACACACTGATCCCTCCAGTTACTGTCCCTTTATCACACTGACCTGACAGTTACTGTCCCTATATCACACTGATCCCTACAGTTACTGTCTGTTTATCACACTGATCCCTACAGTTACTATCCCTTTAACACACTGACTCCTGCAGTTACTGTCCCTTGATCACACTGATCCCCGACAGTTACTGTCCCTTTATCACACTGACCCCTACAGTTACTGTACCTTTAACACATTGACCCGTCCTGTTCCTGTCGCTTTGTCACACAGATCCCTAAAGTTTCTGTCACTTTAACACACTGATCCCTACAGTTACTGTCCCTTTTTCACACTGACCCCTACAGTTACTGTCCCTTTAACACACTGACCCCTACAGTTACAGTCCCTTTATCACACTGACCCCTTCAGTTACTGTACCTTTATCGCACTGATCGCTACAGTTACTGTCCCTTTTTCACACTGATCCGTACAGTTCATGTCCGTTTATCACACTGATCCCTACAGTTACTGTCCCTTTATCACACTGTCCCCTACAGTTACTGTCCCTTTATCACACTGACCCTTACAGTTACTGTCCCTTTAACACACTGATCCCTACAGTTACTGTCCCTTTATCACACTGACCTGACAGTTACTGTCCCTATATCACACTGATCCCTACAGTTACTGTCTGTTTATCACACTGATCCCTACAGTTACTATCCCTTTAACACACTGACTCCTGCAGTTACTGTCCCTTGATCACACTGATCCCGACAGTTACTGTCCCTTTATCACACTGACCCCTACAGTTACTGTACCTTTAACACATTGACCCGTCCTGTTCCTGTCGCTTTGTCACACAGATCCCTACAGTTTCTGTCACTTTAACACACTGATCCCTACAGTTACTGTCCCTTTTTCACACTGACCCCTACAGTTACTGTCCCTTTAACACACTGACCCCTACAGTTACAGTCCCTTTATCACACTGACCCCTTCAGTTACTGTACCTTTATCGCACTGATCGCTACAGTTACTGTCCCTTTATCACACTGACCCCTGCAGTTACTGTACCTTTATCGCACTGATCACTACAGTTACTGTCCCTTTAACACACTGATCCCTACAGTTACTGTCTTTTTATCACACTGATCCCTACAGTTACTGTCCCTTTATCACACTGACCCTTACAGTTACTGTCCCTTGTTCACGCTGATCCGTACAGTTACTGTCCCTTTATCACACTGACCTGACAGTTACTGTACCTTTATCACACTGACCCCTACAGTTACTGTCCCTTTAACACACTGATCCCGACAGTTACTGTACGTTGTTCACGCTGATCCCTACAGTTTCTGTCACTTTATCACACTGATCCCGTCAGTTACTGTACCTTTAACACACTGATCCCTACAGCTACTGTGCCTTTATCACACTGACCCCTACAGTTACTGTACGTTTATCACACTGATCACTACAGTTACTGTCCCTTTATCACACTGACCCCTACAGTTACTGTCCCTTTATCACACTGATCCCTACAGCTACTGCGCCTTTATCACACTGACCCCTACAGTTACTGTACGTTTATCACACTGACCCCTACAGTTACTGTCACTTTATCACACTGATCCGTACAGGTACTGTATTTTTAACACACTGATCCCTACAGTTACTGTACCTTTATCACACTGATCCCGACAGTTACTGTCCCTTTATCACACTGTCCCCTACAGTTACTGTCCCTTCATCACACTGATCCCTACAGCTACTGTGCCTTTATCACTCTGACCCCTACAGTTACTGTCCCTTTGTCACACTGATCCCGACAGTTACTGTACCTTTATCACACTGACCCCTACAGTTACTGTCCCTTTATCACACTGATCCCTACAGTTACTGTCCCTTTAACACACTGTCCCCGACAGTTACTGTACCTTTATCACACTGACCCCTACAGTTACTGTCCCTATATCACACTGACCCCTACAGTTACTGTCACTTTATCACACTGATCCGTACAGGTACTGTCTGTTTATCACACTGATCCCTACAGTTACTGTCCCTTTAACACACTGATCCCTGCAGTTACTGTCCCTTTATCACACTGACCTGACAGTTACTGTCCCTATATCACACTGATCCCTACAGGTACTGTCTGTTTATCACACTGACCCCGACAGTTACTGTCCCTTTATCACACTGATCCCGACAGTTACTGTACCTTGTTCACGCTGATCCCTACAGTTTCTGTCACTTTATCACACTGAACCCGTCAGTTACTGTACCTTTAACACACTGATCCCGACAGTTACTGTCCCTTTATCACACTGTCCCCTGCAGTTACTGTCCCTTTATCACACTGATCCCGTCAGTTACTGTACCTTTTTCACACTGACCCCTACAGTTACTGTACGTTTACCACACTGATCACTACAGTTACTGTCCCTTTATCACACTGATCCCTACAGTGACTGTCCCTTTATCACACTGGCCCCTACAGTTACTGTCCCTTTAACACAATGACCACTACAGTTCCTGTCCCTGTATCACACTGATCGTTACAGTTACTATCCCTTTAACACACTGATCCCTACAGTTACTATCCTTTAACACACTGACCCCTGCAGTTACAGTCCCTTGATCACACTGATCCCCGACAGTTACTGTCCCTTTATCACACTGACCCCTACAATTGCTGTACCTTTAACACATTGACCCGTTCTGTTCCTGTCGCTCTGTCACACAGATCCCTACAGTTTCTGTCCCTTTAACACACTGATCCCGACAGTTACTGTCCCTTTTTCACACTGACCCCTACCGTTACTGTCCCTTTATCACACTGATCCCTACAGTTACTGTCCCTTTATCACACTGACCTGACAGTTATTGTCCCTATATCACACTGATCCCTACAGGTACTGTCTGTTTATCACACTGACCCCGACAGTTACTGTCCCTTTATCACACTGATCCCGACAGTTACTGTCCCTTTATCACACTGATCCCTACAGTTACTGTCCCTTTATCACACTGACCTGACAGTTATTGTCCCTATATCACACTGATCCCTACAGGTACTGTCTGTTTATCACACTGACCCCGACAGTTACTGTCCCTTGTCACACTGTCCCCTACAGTTACTGTCCCTTTAACACACTGATCCCGACAGTTACTGTCCCTTGTTCACGCTGATCCCTACAGTTACTGTACGTTTATCACACTGATCCCTACAGCTACTATCCCTTTATCACACTGACCCCTACAGTTACTGTCCTTTTATCACACTGACCCCTACAGTTACTGTCTTTTTAACACACTGATCCCGACAGTTACTGTCCCTTTATCACACTGATCCCTACAGTTACTGATCCCTACAGGTACTGTCCCTTTGTCACACTGATCCCGACAGTTACTATCCCTTTATCACACTGATCCCGACGGTTGCTGTCCCGTTAACACACTGACCCCTACAGTTACTGTATCTTTATCACACTGACCCCTCCAGTTACTGTCCCTTTAACCAACTGACCCTTACAGTTACTGTCCGTTTATCACACTGACCCCTACAGTTATTGTCCCTTTATCACACTGACCCCTACAGTTACTGTCCCTTTAACACACTGAACCCTACAGTTAGTGTACCTTTACCACGCTCCCCCCTACAGTTACTGTCCCTTTAACCAACTGACCCCTCCAGTTACTGTCCCTTTATCACACTGACCCCAAAACCGACTGTCCCTTTATCACACTGACCCCTACAGTTACTGTCCCTTTATCACACTGATCCCTACAGTTACTGTCCCTTTAACACACTGATCACTACACTTACTGTCCCTTTATCACACTGACCCCTACAGTTACTGTCCCTTTATCACACTGACCCCTACAGTTTCTGTACCTTTAACACACTGATCCCTACAGTTCCTGTCCCTTGATCACACTGACCCCTACAGTTCCTGTCCCTAGATCAAACTGTCCCCTACAGTTACTGTACCTTTAACACACTGATCCCTACAGTTACTGTCCCTTTATCACACTGACCTGACAGTTACTGTCCCTCTATCACACTGATCCCTACAGGTACTGTCTGTTTATCACACTGATCCCTACAGTTACTGTCTCTTTATCACACTGATCCCTACAGTTCCTGTCCCTTGATCACACTGTCCCCTACAGTTACTGTCCCTTTAACACACTGATCCCGACAGTTACTGTCCCTTTATCACACTGATCCCTACAGTTACTGTCTTTTTAACACACTGATCCCGACAGTTACTGTTCCTTTATCACACTGACCCTTACAGTTACTGTCCCTTGTTCACACTGATCCCTACAGTTACTGTCCCTTTATCACACTGACCTGACAGTTACTGTCCCTATATCACACTGATCCCTACAGGTACTGTCTGTTTATCACACTGACCCCGACAGTTACTGTCCCTTTATCACACTGACCCCGACAGTTACTGTCCCTTTATCACACTGACCCCTACAGTTACTGTCCCTTTATCACACTGATCCCTACAGTTACTGTCCCTTTGTCACACTGATCCCGACAGTTACTGTACCTTTATCACACTGACCCCTACAGTTACTGTCACTTTATCACACTGATCCCTACAGGTACTGTCTGTTTATCACACTGATCCCTACAGTTACTGTCCCTTTAACACACTGATCCCTACAGTTACTGTCCCTTTATCACACTGACCTGACAGTTACTGTCCCTATATCACACTGATCCCTACAGGTACTGTCTGTTTATCACACTGACCCCGACAGTTACTGTCCCTTTATCACACTGATCCCTACAGTTACTGTCCCTTTAACACACTGATCCCGACAGTTACTGTTCCTTTATCACACTGACCCTTACAGTTACTGTCCCTTGTTCACGCTGATCCCTACAGTTACTGTCCCTTTATCACACTGACCTGACAGTTACTGTCCCTATATCACACTGATCCCTACAGGTACTGTCTGTTTATCACACTGACCCCGACAGTTACTGTCCCTTTATCACACTGATCCCGACAGTTACTGTCCCTTTATCACACTGTCCCCTACAGTTACTGTCCCTTCATCACACTGATCCCTACAGCTACTGTGCCTTTATCACTCTGACCCCTACAGTTACTGTACCTTTAACACACTGATCCCGACAGTTACTGTACCTTGTTCACGCTGATCCCTACAGTTTCTGTCACTTTATCACACTGATCCCGTCAGTTACTGTACCTTTAACACACTGATCCCGACAGTTACTGTCCCTTTATCACACTGTCCCCTGCAGTTACTGTCCCTTTATCACACTGATCCCGTCAGTTACTGTACCTTTATCACACTGACCCCTACAGTTACTGTACGTTTATCACACTGATCACTACAGTTACTGTCCCTTTATCACACTGATCCCTACAGTTACTGTCCCTTTATCACACTGACCCCTACAGTTATTGTCTCTTTATCACACTGTCCCCTACAGTTACTGTCCCTTTAACACACTGATCCGTACAGTTCATGTCCCTTTATCACACTGATCCCTACAGTGACTGTCCCTTTAACACACTGACCACTACAGTTATTGTCTCTTTATCACACTGTCCCCTACAGTTACTGTCCCTTTAACACTCTGATCCGTACAGTTCATGTCCCTTTATCACACTGATCCCTACAGTTACATTCCCTTTATCACACTGACCCCTCCAGTTACTGCCCCTTTATCACACTGACCCCTACAGTTACTGTCCCTTTATCACACTGTCCCCTACAGTTACTGTCCCTTTAACACACTGACCCCTACAGTTACTGTACGTTTATCACACTGATCCCGACAGTGACTGTCCCTTTATCACACCGACCCCGACAGTTACTGTCCCTTTAACATACTGATCACTACAGTTACTGTCCCTATATCACACTGATTCCTTCAGTTAATGTCCCTTTATCACACTGACCCCTACAGTTACTATCCCTTTGTCACACTGATCCCGACAGTTACTGTCCCTTTGTCACACTGATCCCGACAGTTACTGTACCTTTATCACACTGACCCCTACAGTTACTGTCCCTTTATCACACTGATCCCTACAGTTACTGTCCCTTTAACACACTGTCCCCGACAGTTACTGTCCCTTTATCACACTGATCCCTACAGCTACTGCGCCTGTATCACACTGACCCCTACAGTTACTGTACGTTTATCACACTGACCCCTACAGTTACTGTCACTTTATCACACTGATCCGTACAGGTACTGTCTGTTTATCACACTGATCCCTACAGTTACTGTCCCTTTAACGCACTGATCCCTACAGTTACTGTCCCTTTATCAAACTGTCCCCTACAGTTACTGTCCCTTTATCACACTGACCTGACAGTTATTGTCCCTATATCACACTGATCCCTACAGGTACTGTCTGTTTATCACACTGACCCCGACAGTTACTGTCCCTTTATCACACTGATCCCGACAGTTACTGTCCCTTTATCACACTGACCCCTACAGTTACTGTCCCTTTAACACACTGATCCCTACAGTTACTGTCTCTTTATCACACTGTCCCCTACAGTTACTGTTCCTTTATCACACTGATCCCGACAGTTACTGTCCCTTTATCACACTGATCCCTACAGTTACTGTCCCTTTATCACACTGATCCCTACAGTTACTGTCCCTTTAACACACTGTCCCCGACAGTTACTGTACCTTTATCACACTGATCCCTACAGCTACTGCGCCTTTATCACACTGACCCCTACAGTTACTGTACGTTTATCACACTGACCCCTACAGTTACTGTCACTTTATCACACTGATCCGTACAGGTACTGTCTGTTTATCACACTGATCCCTACAGTTACTGTCCCTATATCACACTGATCCCGACAGTTACTGTCCCTTTATCACACTGTCCCCTACAGTTACTGTCCCTTCATCACACTGATCCCTACAGCTACTGTGCCTTTATCACTCTGACCCCTACAGTTACTGTACCTTTAACACACTGATCCCGACAGTTACTGTCCCTATATCACACTGATCCCTTCAGTTACTGTCCCTTTATCACACTGATCCCTACAGTTACTGTCCCTTTGTCACACTGATCCCGACAGTTACTGTACCTTTATCACACTGACCCCTACAGTTACTGTCCCTTTATCACACTGATCCCTACTGTTACTGTCCCTTTGTCACACTGATCCCGACAGTTACTGTACCTTTATCACACTGACCCCTACAGTTACTGTCCCTTTATCACACTGATCCCTACAGTTACTGTCCCTTTAACACACTGTCCCCGACAGTTACTGTCCCTTTATCACACTGATCCCTACAGCTACTGCGCCTTTATCACACTGACCCCTACAGTTACTGTACGTTTATCACACTGACCCCTACAGTTACTGTCACTTTATCACACTGATCCGTACAGGTACTGTCTGTTTATCACACTGATCCCTACAGTTACTGTCCCTTTAACACACTGATCCCTACAGTTACTGTCCCTTTATCACACTGACCTGACAGTTACTGTCCCTATATCACACTGATCCCTACAGGTACTGTCTGTTTATCACACTGACCCCGACCGTTACTGTCCCTTTATCACACTGATCCCGACAGTTACTGTCCCTTTATCACACTGTCCCCTACAGTTACTGTCCCTTCATCACACTGATCCCTACAGCTACTGTGCCTTTATCACTCTGACCCCTACAGTTACTGTACCTTTAACACACTGATCCCGACAGTTACTGTACCTTGTTCACGCTGATCCCTACAGTTTCTGTCACTTTATCACACTGATCCCGTCAGTTACTGTACCTTTAACACACTGATCCCGACAGTTACTGTCCCTTTATCACACTGTCCCCTGCAGTTACTGTCCCTTTATCACACTGATCCCGTCAGTTACTGTACCTTTATCACACTGACCCCTACAGTTACTGTACGTTTATCACACTGATCACTACAGTTTCTGTCCCTTTATCACACTGATCCCTACAGTGACTGTCCCTTTATCACACTGACCCCTACAGTTATTGTCTCTTTATCACACTGTCCCCTACAGTTACTGTCCCTTTAACACACTGATCCGTACAGTTCATGTCCCTTTATCACACTGATCCCTACAGTGACTGTCCCTTTATCACACTGACCACTACAGTTATTGTCTCTTTATCACACTGTCCCCTATAGTTACTGTCCCTTTAACACACTGATCCGTACAGTTCATGTCCCTTTATCACACTGATCCCTACAGTTACATTCCCTTTATCACACTGACCCCTCCAGTTACTGCCCCTTTATCACACTGACCCCTACAGTTACTGTCCCTTTATCACACTGTCCCCTACAGTTACTGTCCCTTTAACACACTGACCCCTACAGTTACTGTACGTTTATCACACTGATCCCTACAGTTACTGTACCTTTATCACACTGATCCCGACAGTTACTGTTCCTTTATCACACTGTCCCCTACAGTTACTGTCCCTTCATCACACTGATCCCTACAGCTACTGTGCCTTTATCACTCTGACCCCTACAGTTACTGTACCTTTATCACACTGAACCCGACAGTTACTGTCCCTATATCACACTGATCCCTTCAGTTACTGTCCCTTTATCACACTGATCCCTTCAGTTACTGTCCCTTTATCACTTTGACCCCTACAGTTACTGTCCCTTTATCACACTGATCCCTACAGGTACTGTCTGTTTATCACACTGATCCCTACAGTTACTGTCCCTTTGTCACACTGATCCCGACAGTTACTGTACCTTTATCACACTGACCCCTACAGTTACTGTCCCTTTATCACACTGATCCCTACAGTTAATGTCCCTTTAACACACTGTCCCCGACAGTTACTGTCCCTTTATCACACTGATCCCTACAGCTACTGCGCCTTTATCACACTGACCCCTACAGTTACTGTACGTTTATCACACTGACCCCTACAGTTACTGTCACTTTATCACACTGATCCGTACAGGTACTGTCTGTTTATCACACTGATCCCTACAGTTACTGTCCCTTTAACACACTGATCCCTACAGTTACTGTCCCTTTATCACACTGACCTGACAGTTACTGTCCCTATATCACACTGATCCCTACAGGTACTGTCTGTTTATCACACTGATCCCGACAGTTACTGTTCCTTTATCACACTGACCCTTACAGTTACTGTCCCTTGTTCACGCTGATCCCTACAGTTACTGTCCCTTTATCACACTGACCTGACAGTTACTGTCCCTATATCACACTGATCCCTACAGGTACTGTCCCTTTATCACACTGTCCCCTACAGTTACTGTCCCTTCATCACACTGATCCCTACTGCTACTGTGCCTTTATCACTCTGACCCCTACAGTTACTGTACCTTTAACACACTGATCCCGACAGTTACTGTACCTTGTTCACGCTGATCCCTACAGTTTCTGTCACTTTATCACACTGATCCCGACAGTTACTGTCCCTTTATCACACTGTCCCCTGCAGTTACTGTCCCTTTATCACACTGATCCCGTCAGTTACTGTACCTTTATCACACTGACCCCTACAGTTATTGTACGTTTATCACACTGATCACTACAGTTTCTGTCCCTTTATCACACTGATCCCTACAGTGACTGTCCCTTTATCACACTGACCCCTACAGTTATTGTCTCTTTATCACACTGTCCCCTACAGTTACTGTCCCTTTAACACACTGATCCGTACAGTTCATGTCCCTTTATCACACTGATCCCTACAGTGACTGTCCCTTTAACACACTGACCACTACAGTTATTGTCTCTTTATCACACTGTCCCCTACAGTTACTGTCCCTTTAACACACTGATCCGTACAGTTCATGTCCCTTTATCACACTGATCCCTACTGTTACATTCCCTTTATCACACTGACCCCTCCAGTTACTGCCCCTTTATCACACTGACCCGTACAGTTACTGTCCCTTTATCACACTGTCCCCTACAGTTACTGTCCCTTTAACACACTGACCCCTACAGTTACTGTACGTTTATCACACTGATCCCGACAGTGACTGTCCCTTTATCACACCAACCCCGACAGTTACTGTCCCTTTAACATACTGATCACTACAGTTACTGTCCCTATATCACACTGATCCCTTCAGTTACTGTCCCTTTATCACACTGATCCCTTCAGTTACTGTCCCTTTATCACACTGACCCCTACAGTTACTGTCCCTTTGTCACACTGATCCCGACAGTTACTGTACCTTTATCACACTGACCCCTACAGTTACTGTCCCTTTATCACACTGATCCCTACAGCTACTGCGCCTGTATCACACTGACCCCTACAGTTACTGTACGTTTATCACACTGACCCCTACAGTTACTGTCACTTTATCACACTGATCCGTACAGGTACTGTCTGTTTATCACACTGATCCCTACAGTTACTGTCCCTTTAACACACTGATCCCTACAGTTACTGTCCCTTTATCACACTGACCTGACAGTTACTGTCCCTATATCACACTGATCCCTACAGGTACTGTCTGTTTATCACACTGACCCCGACAGTTACTGTCCCTTTATCACACTGATCCCTACAGTTACTGTCCCTTTATCACACTGACCTGACAGTTATTGTCCCTATATCACACTGATCCCTACAGGTACTGTCTGTTTATCACACTGACCCCGACAGTTACTGTCCCTTTATCACACTGATCCCGACAGTTACTGTACCTTTATCACACTGACCCCTACAGTTACTGTACGTTTATCACACTGACCCCTACAGTTACTGTCACTTTATCACACTGATCCGTACAGGTACTGTCTGTTTATCACACTGATCCCTACAGTTACTGTCCCTTTAACACACTGATCCCTACAGTTACTGTCCCTTTATCACACTGACCTTAGAGTTACTGTCCCTATGTCACACTGATCCCTACAGGTACTGTCTGTTTATCACACTG
This sequence comes from Hemiscyllium ocellatum, assembly GCF_020745735.1. NCBI lineage: Eukaryota > Metazoa > Chordata > Chondrichthyes > Orectolobiformes > Hemiscylliidae > Hemiscyllium > Hemiscyllium ocellatum. The sequence continues at coordinate 49,996 of NW_026867598.1, read as the reverse complement.
ACCCCGACAGTTACTGTCCCTTTATCACACTGATCCCGACAGTTACTGTCCCTTTATCACACTGTCCCCTACAGTTACTGTCCCTTTATCACACTGACCTGACAGTTATTGTCCCTATATCACACTGATCCCTACAGGTAATGTCTGTTTATCACACTGACCCCGACAGTTACTGTCCCTTTATCACACTGATCCCTACAGTTACTGTCCCTTTGTCACACTGATCCCGACAGTTACTGTACCTTTATCACACTGACCCCTACAGTTACTGTCCCTTTATCACACTGATCCCTACAGTTACTGTCCCTTTAACACACTGTCCCCGACAGTTACTGTACCTTTATCACACTGACCCCTACAGTTACTGTCCCTATATCACACTGACCCCTACAGTTACTGTCACTTTATCACACTGATCCGTACAGGTACTGTCTGTTTATCACACTGATCCCTACAGTTACTGTCCCTTTAACACACTGATCCCTACAGTTACTGTCCCTTTATCACACTGACCTGACAGTTACTGTCCCTATATCACACTGATCCCTACAGGTACTGTCTGTTTATCACACTGACCCCGACAGTTACTGTCCCTTTATCACACTGATCCCGACAGTTACTGTACCTTGTTCACGCTGATCCCTACAGTTTCTGTCACTTTATCACACTGAACCCGTCAGTTACTGTACCTTTAACACACTGATCCCGACAGTTACTGTCCCTTTATCACACTGTCCCCTGCAGTTACTGTCCCTTTATCACACTGATCCCGTCAGTTACTGTACCTTTTTCACACTGACCCCTACAGTTACTGTACGTTTACCACACTGATCACTACAGTTACTGTCCCTTTATCACACTGATCCCTACAGTGACTGTCCCTTTATCACACTGGCCCCTACAGTTACTGTCCCTTTAACACAATGACCACTACAGTTCCTGTCCCTGTATCACACTGATCGTTACAGTTACTATCCCTTTAACACACTGATCCCTACAGTTACTATCCCTTTAACACACTGACCCCTGCAGTTACTGTCCCTTGATCACACTGATCCCCGACAGTTACTGTCCCTTTATCACACTGACCCCTACAATTGCTGTACCTTTAACACATTGACCCGTTCTGTTCCTGTCGCTCTGTCACACAGATCCCTACAGTTTCTGTCCCTTTAACACACTGATCCCGACAGTTACTGTCCCTTTTTCACACTGACCCCTACCGTTACTGTCCCTTTAACACACTGATCCCTACAGTTACAGTCCCTTTATCACACTGATTCCGACAGTTACTGTCCCTTTATCACACTGATCCCTACAGTTACTGTACCTTTATCACACTGACCCCTACAGTTACTGTCCCTTTATCACACTGATCCCTACAGTTACTGTCCCTTTAACACACTGTCCCCGACAGTTACTGTACCTTTATCACACTGATCCCTACAGCTACTGCGCCTTTATCACACTGACCCCTACAGTTACTGTACGTTTATCACACTGACCCCTACAGTTACTGTCACTTTATCACACTGATCCGTACAGGTACTGTCTGTTTATCACACTGATCCCTACAGTTACTGTACCTTTATCACACTGATCCCGACAGTTACTGTCCCTTTATCACACTGTCCCCTACAGTTACTGTCCCTTCATCACACTGATCCCTACAGTTACTGTCCCTTTGTCACACTGATCCCTACAGCTACTGTGCCTTTATCACTCTGACCCCTACAGTTACTGTCCCTTTATCACACTGATCCCGACAGTTACTGTCCCTATATCACACTGATCCCTTCAGTTACTGTCCCTTTATCACACTGACCCCTACAGTTACTGTCCCTTTATCACACTGATCCCGACAGTTACTGTCCCTTTATCACACTGATCCCTCCAGTTACTGTCTTTTTAACACACTGATCCCTACAGTTACTGTTCCTTTATCACACTGACCCTTACAGTTACTGTCCCTTGTTCACACTGATCCCTACAGTTACTGTCCCTTTATCACACTGACCTGACAGTTACTGTCCCTATATCACACTGATCCCGACAGGTACTGTCTGTTTATCACACTGACCCCGACAGTTACTGTCCCTTTATCACACTGTCCCCTACAGTTACTGTCCCTTCATCACACTGATCCCTACAGCTACTGTGCCTTTATCACACTGACCCCTACAGTTACTATCCCTTTATCACACTGATCCCTACAGTTACTGTCCCTTTATCACACTGACCCCGACAGTTACTGTCACTTTATCACACTGATCCCTACAGGTACTGTCTGTTTATCACACTGATCCCTACAGTTACTGTCCCTTTGTCACACTGATCCCGACAGTTACTGTACCTTTATCACACTGACCCCTACAGTTACTGTCACTTTATCACACTGATCCGTACAGGTACTGTCTGTTTATCACACTGATCCCGACAGTTACTGTCCCTTTAACACACTGATCCCTACAGTTACTGTCCCTTTATCACACTGACCTGACAGTTACTGTCCCTATATCACACTGATCCCTACAGGTACTGTCTGTTTATCACACTGACCCCGACAGTTACTGTCCCTTTATCACACTGACCCCGACAGTTACTGTCCCTTTATCACACTGATCCCGACAGTTACTGTTCCTTTATCACACTGACCCTTACAGTTACTGTCCCTTGTTCACGCTGATCCCTACAGTTACTGTCCCTTTATCACACTGACCTGACAGTTACTGTCCCTATATCACACTGATCCCTACAGGTACTGTCTGTTTATCACACTGACCCCGACAGTTACTGTCCCTTTATCACACTGATCCCGACAGTTACTGTCGCTTTATCACACTGTCCCCTACAGTTACTGTCCCTTCATCACACTGATCCCTACAGCTACTGTGCCTTTATCACTCTGACCCCTACAGTTACTGTACCTTTAACACACTGATCCCGACAGTTACTGTACCTTGTTCACGCTGATCCCTACAGTTTCTGTCACTTTATCACACTGATCCCGTCAGTTACTGTACCTTTAACACACTGATCCCGACAGTTACTGTCCCTTTATCACACTGTCCCCTGCAGTTACTGTCCCTTTATCACACTGATCCCGTCAGTTACAGTACCTTTATCACACTGACCCCTACAGTTACTGTACGTTTATCACACTGATCACTACAGTTACTGTCCCTTTATCACACTGATCCCTACAGTGACTGTCCCTTTATCACACTGACCCCTACAGTTATTGTCTCATTATCACACTGTCCCCTACAGTTACTGTCCCTTTAACACACTGATCCGTACAGTTCATGTCCCTTTATCACACTGATCCCTACAGTGACTGTCCCTTTAACACACTGACCACTACAGTTATTGTCTCTTTATCACACTGTCCCCTACAGTTACTGTCCCTTTAACACTCTGATCCGTACAGTTCATGTCCCTTTATCACACTGATCCCTACAGTTACATTCCCTTTATCACACTGACCCCTCCAGTTACTGCCCCTTTATCACACTGACCCCTACAGTTACTGTCCCTTTATCACACTGTCCCCTACAGTTACTGTCCCTTTAACACACTGACCCCTACAGTTACTGTACGTTTATCACACTGATCCCGACAGTGACTGTCCCTTTATCACACCGACCCCTACAGTTACTGTCCCTTTAACATACTGATCACTACAGTTACTGTCCCTATATCACACTGATCCCTTCAGTTACTGTCCCTTTATCACACTGATCCCTTCAGTTACTGTCCCTTTATCACACTGACCCCTACAGTTACTATCCCTTTATCACACTGATCCCTACAGTTACTGTCCCTTTGTCACACTGATCCCGACAGTTACTGTACCTTTATCACACTGACCCCTACAGTTACTGTCCCTTTATCACACTGATCCCTACAGTTACTGTCCCTTTAACACACTGTCCCCGACAGTTACTGTCCCTTTATCACACTGATCCCTACAGCTACTGCGCCTGTATCACACTGACCCCTACAGTTACTGTACGTTTATCACACTGACCCCTACAGTTACTGTCACTTTATCACACTGATCCGTACAGGTACTGTCTGTTTATCACACTGATCCCTACAGTTACTGTCCCTTTAACGCACTGATCCCTACAGTTACTGTCCCTTTATCACACTGTCCCCTACAGTTACTGTCCCTTTATCACACTGACCTGACAGTTATTGTCCCTATATCACACTGATCCCTACAGGTACTGTCTGTTTATCACACTGACCCCGACAGTTACTGTCCCTTTATCACACTGATCCCTACAGTTACTGTCCCTTTGTCACACTGATCCCGACAGTTACTGTACCTTTATCACACTGACCCCTACAGTTACTGTCCCTTTATCACACTGATCCCTACAGTTACTGTCCCTTTAACACACTGTCCCCGACAGTTACTGTACCTTTATCACACTGATCCCTACAGCTACTGCGCCTTTATCACACTGACCCCTACAGTTACTGTACGTTTATCACACTGACCCCTACAGTTACTGTCACTTTATCACACTGATGCGTACAGGTACTGTCTGTTTATCACATTGATCCCTACAGTTACTGTCCCTTTAACACACTGATCCCTACAGTTACTGTATTTTTAACACACTGATCCCTACAGTTACTGTACCTTTATCACACTGATCCCGACAGTTACTGTCCCTTTATCACACTGTCCCCTACAGTTACTGTCCCTTCATCACACTGATCCCTACAGGTCCTGTCTGTTTATCACACTGATCCCTACAGTTACTGTCCCTTTAACACACTGATCCCTACAGTTACTGTCCCTTTATCACACTGACCTGACAGTTACTGTCCCTATATCACACTGATCCCTACAGGTACTGTCTGTTTATCACACTGACCCCGACCGTTACTGTCCCTTTATCACACTGATCCCGACAGTTACTGTCCCTTTATCACACTGTCCCCTACAGTTACTGTCCCTTCATCACACTGATCCCTACAGCTACTGTGCCTTTATCACTCTGACCCCTACAGTTACTGTACCTTTAACACACTGATCCCGACAGTTACTGTACCTTGTTCACGCTGATCCCTACAGTTTCTGTCACTTTATCACACTGATCCCGTCAGTTACTGTACCTTTAACACACTGATCCCGACAGTTACTGTCCCTTTATCACACTGTCCCCTGCAGTTACTGTCCCTTTATCACACTGATCCCGTCAGTTACTGTACCTTTATCACACTGACCCCTACAGTTACTGTACGTTTATCACACTGATCACTACAGTTTCTGTCCCTTTATCACACTGATCCCTACAGTGACTGTCCCTTTATCACACTGACCCCTACAGTTATTGTCTCTTTATCACACTGTCCCCTACAGTTACTGTCCCTTTAACACACTGATCCGTACAGTTCATGTCCCTTTATCACACTGATCCCTACAGTGACTGTCCCTTTAACACACTGACCACTACAGTTATTGTCTCTTTATCACACTGTCCCCTATAGTTACTGTCCCTTTAACACACTGATCCGGACAGTTCATGTCCCTTTATCACACTGATCCCTACAGTTACATTCCCTTTATCACACTGACCCCTCCAGTTACTGCCCCTTTATCACACTGACCCCTACAGTTACTGTCCCTTTATCACACTGTCCCCTACAGTTACTGTCCCTTTAACACACTGACCCCTACAGTTACTGTACGTTTATCACACTGATCCCGACAGTGACTGTCACTTTATCACACTGATCCGTACAGGTACTGTCTGTTTATCACACTGATCCCTACAGTTACTGTCCCTTTAACACACTGATCCCTACAGTTACTGTATTTTTAACACACTGATCCCTACAGTTACTGTACCTTTATCACACTGATCCCGACAGTTACTGTTCCTTTATCACACTGTCCCCTACAGTTACTGTCCCTTCATCACACTGATCCCTACAGCTACTGTGCCTTTATCACTCTGACCCCTACAGTTACTGTACCTTTAACACACTGAACCCGACAGTTACTGTCCCTATATCACACTGATCCCTTCAGTTACTGTCCCTTTATCACACTGATCCCTTCAGTTACTGTCCCTTTATCACTTTGACCCCTACAGTTACTGTCCCTTTATCACACTGATCCCTACAGTTACTGTCCCTTTGTCACACTGATCCCGACAGTTACTGTACCTTTATCACACTGACCCCTACAGTTACTGTCCCTTTATCACACTGATCCCTACAGTTAATGTCCCTTTAACACACTGTCCCCGACAGTTACTGTCCCTTTATCACACTGATCCCTACAGCTACTGCGCCTTTATCACACTGACCCCTACAGTTACTGTACGTTTATCACACTGACCCCTACAGTTACTGTCACTTTATCACACTGATCCGTACAGGTACTGTCTGTTTATCACACTGATCCCTACAGTTACTGTCCCTTTAACACACTGATCCCTGCAGTTACTGTCCCTTTATCACACTGACCTGACAGTTACTGTCCCTATATCACACTGATCCCTACAGGTACTGTCTGTTTATCACACTGACCCCGACAGTTACTGTCCCTTTATCACACTGATCCCTACAGTTACTGTCTTTTTAACACACTGATCCCTACAGTTACTGTCCCTTTATCACACTGTCCCCTACAGTTACTGTCCCTTCATCACACTGATCCCTACTGCTACTGTGCCTTTATCACTCTGACCCCTACAGTTACTGTACCTTTAACACACTGATCCCGACAGTTACTGTACCTTGTTCACGCTGATCCCTACAGTTTCTGTCACTTTATCACACTGATCCCGTCAGTTACTGTACCTTTAACACACTGATCCCGACAGTTATTGTCCCTTTATCACACTGTCCCCTGCAGTTACTGTCCCTTTATCACACTGATCCCGTCAGTTACTGTACCTTTATCACACTGACCCCTACAGTTACTGTACGTTTATCACACTGTCCCCTACAGTTACTGTCCCTTTAACACACTGATCCGTACAGTTCATGTCCCTTTATCACACTGATCCCTACAGTGACTGTCCCTTTAACACACTGACCACTACAGTTATTGTCTCTTTATCACACTGTCCCCTACAGTTACTGTCCCTTTAACACACTGATCCGTACAGTTCATGTCCCTTTATCACACTGATCCCTACTGTTACATTCCCTTTATCACACTGACCCCTCCAGTTACTGCCCCTTTATCACACTGACCCCTACAGTTACTGTCCCTTTATCACACTGTCCCCTACAGTTACTGTCCCTTTAACACACTGACCCCTACAGTTACTGTACGTTTATCACACTGATCCCGACAGTGACTGTCCCTTTATCACACCGACCCCGACAGTTACTGTCCCTTTAACATACTGATCACTACAGTTACTGTCCCTATATCACACTGATCCCTTCAGTTACTGTCCCTTTATCACACTGATCCCTTCAGTTACTGTCCCTTTATCACACTGACCCCTACAGTTACTATCCCTTTATCACACTGATCCCTACAGTTACTGTCCCTTTGTCACACTGATCCCGACAGTTACTGTACCTTTATCACACTGACCCCTACAGTTCCTGTCCCTTTATCACACTGATCCCTACAGCTACTGCGCCTGTATCACACTGATCCCTACAGTTACTGTACGTTTATCACACTGACCCCTACAGTTACTGTCACTTTATCACACTGACCGCTACAGTTACTGTCCCTTTATCACACTGACCCCTACAGTTACTGTCACTTTATCACACTGATCCGTACAGGTACTGTCTGTTTATCACACTGATCCCAACAGTTACTGTCCCTTTAACACACTGATCCCTACAGTTACTGTCCCTTTTTCACACTGACCCCTACAGTTACAGTCCCTTTATCACACTGATCCCAACAGTTACTGTACGTTTATCACACTGATCACTACAGTTACTGTCCCTTTATCACACTGATTCCGACAGTTACTGTCCCTTTATTACACTGTCCCCTGCAGTTACTGTCCCTTTATCACACTGATCCCTACAGCTACTGTGCCTTTATCACACTGACCCCTACAGTTGCTGTACGTTTATCACACTGATCACTACAGTTACTGTCCCTTTATCACACTGATCCCTACAGTGACTGTCCCTTTATCACACTGACCCCTACAGTGACTGTCCCTTTATCACACTGACCCCTGCAGTTACTGTCCCTTTAACACACTGATCCCTACAGTTACTGTCTCTTTATCACACTGATCCGTACAGTTACTATCCCTTTAACACACTGACCCCTGCAGTTACTGTCCCTTGATCACACTGATCCCCGACAGTTACTGTCCCTTTATCACACTGATCCCTACAGTTACTGTACCTTTATCACACTGACCCCTTCAGTTACTGTACCTTTATCGCACTGATCGCTACAGTTACTGTCCCTTTTTCACACTGATCCGTACAGTTCATGTCCCTTTATCACACTGATCCCTACAGTTACTGTCCCTTTATCACACTGTCCCCTACAGTTACTGTCCCTTTATCACACTGACCCTTACAGTTACTGTCCCTTTAACACACTGATCCCTCCAGTTACTGTCCCTTTATCACACTGACCTGACAGTTACTGTCCCTATATCACACTGATCCCTACAGTTACTGTCTGTTTATCACACTGATCCCTACAGTTACTATCCCTTTAACACACTGACTCCTGCAGTTACTGTCCCTTGATCACACTGATCCCCGACAGTTACTGTCCCTTTATCACACTGACCCCTACAGTTACTGTACCTTTAACACATTGACCCGTCCTGTTCCTGTCGCTTTGTCACACAGATCCCTAAAGTTTCTGTCACTTTAACACACTGATCCCTACAGTTACTGTCCCTTTTTCACACTGACCCCTACAGTTACTGTCCCTTTAACACACTGACCCCTACAGTTACAGTCCCTTTATCACACTGACCCCTTCAGTTACTGTACCTTTATCGCACTGATCGCTACAGTTACTGTCCCTTTTTCACACTGATCCGTACAGTTCATGTCCGTTTATCACACTGATCCCTACAGTTACTGTCCCTTTATCACACTGTCCCCTACAGTTACTGTCCCTTTATCACACTGACCCTTACAGTTACTGTCCCTTTAACACACTGATCCCTACAGTTACTGTCCCTTTATCACACTGACCTGACAGTTACTGTCCCTATATCACACTGATCCCTACAGTTACTGTCTGTTTATCACACTGATCCCTACAGTTACTATCCCTTTAACACACTGACTCCTGCAGTTACTGTCCCTTGATCACACTGATCCCGACAGTTACTGTCCCTTTATCACACTGACCCCTACAGTTACTGTACCTTTAACACATTGACCCGTCCTGTTCCTGTCGCTTTGTCACACAGATCCCTACAGTTTCTGTCACTTTAACACACTGATCCCTACAGTTACTGTCCCTTTTTCACACTGACCCCTACAGTTACTGTCCCTTTAACACACTGACCCCTACAGTTACAGTCCCTTTATCACACTGACCCCTTCAGTTACTGTACCTTTATCGCACTGATCGCTACAGTTACTGTCCCTTTATCACACTGACCCCTGCAGTTACTGTACCTTTATCGCACTGATCACTACAGTTACTGTCCCTTTAACACACTGATCCCTACAGTTACTGTCTTTTTATCACACTGATCCCTACAGTTACTGTCCCTTTATCACACTGACCCTTACAGTTACTGTCCCTTGTTCACGCTGATCCGTACAGTTACTGTCCCTTTATCACACTGACCTGACAGTTACTGTACCTTTATCACACTGACCCCTACAGTTACTGTCCCTTTAACACACTGATCCCGACAGTTACTGTACGTTGTTCACGCTGATCCCTACAGTTTCTGTCACTTTATCACACTGATCCCGTCAGTTACTGTACCTTTAACACACTGATCCCTACAGCTACTGTGCCTTTATCACACTGACCCCTACAGTTACTGTACGTTTATCACACTGATCACTACAGTTACTGTCCCTTTATCACACTGACCCCTACAGTTACTGTCCCTTTATCACACTGATCCCTACAGCTACTGCGCCTTTATCACACTGACCCCTACAGTTACTGTACGTTTATCACACTGACCCCTACAGTTACTGTCACTTTATCACACTGATCCGTACAGGTACTGTATTTTTAACACACTGATCCCTACAGTTACTGTACCTTTATCACACTGATCCCGACAGTTACTGTCCCTTTATCACACTGTCCCCTACAGTTACTGTCCCTTCATCACACTGATCCCTACAGCTACTGTGCCTTTATCACTCTGACCCCTACAGTTACTGTCCCTTTGTCACACTGATCCCGACAGTTACTGTACCTTTATCACACTGACCCCTACAGTTACTGTCCCTTTATCACACTGATCCCTACAGTTACTGTCCCTTTAACACACTGTCCCCGACAGTTACTGTACCTTTATCACACTGACCCCTACAGTTACTGTCCCTATATCACACTGACCCCTACAGTTACTGTCACTTTATCACACTGATCCGTACAGGTACTGTCTGTTTATCACACTGATCCCTACAGTTACTGTCCCTTTAACACACTGATCCCTGCAGTTACTGTCCCTTTATCACACTGACCTGACAGTTACTGTCCCTATATCACACTGATCCCTACAGGTACTGTCTGTTTATCACACTGACCCCGACAGTTACTGTCCCTTTATCACACTGATCCCGACAGTTACTGTACCTTGTTCACGCTGATCCCTACAGTTTCTGTCACTTTATCACACTGAACCCGTCAGTTACTGTACCTTTAACACACTGATCCCGACAGTTACTGTCCCTTTATCACACTGTCCCCTGCAGTTACTGTCCCTTTATCACACTGATCCCGTCAGTTACTGTACCTTTTTCACACTGACCCCTACAGTTACTGTACGTTTACCACACTGATCACTACAGTTACTGTCCCTTTATCACACTGATCCCTACAGTGACTGTCCCTTTATCACACTGGCCCCTACAGTTACTGTCCCTTTAACACAATGACCACTACAGTTCCTGTCCCTGTATCACACTGATCGTTACAGTTACTATCCCTTTAACACACTGATCCCTACAGTTACTATCCCTTTAACACACTGACCCCTGCAGTTACAGTCCCTTGATCACACTGATCCCCGACAGTTACTGTCCCTTTATCACACTGACCCCTACAATTGCTGTACCTTTAACACATTGACCCGTTCTGTTCCTGTCGCTCTGTCACACAGATCCCTACAGTTTCTGTCCCTTTAACACACTGATCCCGACAGTTACTGTCCCTTTTTCACACTGACCCCTACCGTTACTGTCCCTTTATCACACTGATCCCTACAGTTACTGTCCCTTTATCACACTGACCTGACAGTTATTGTCCCTATATCACACTGATCCCTACAGGTACTGTCTGTTTATCACACTGACCCCGACAGTTACTGTCCCTTTATCACACTGATCCCGACAGTTACTGTCCCTTTATCACACTGATCCCTACAGTTACTGTCCCTTTATCACACTGACCTGACAGTTATTGTCCCTATATCACACTGATCCCTACAGGTACTGTCTGTTTATCACACTGACCCCGACAGTTACTGTCCCTTGTCACACTGTCCCCTACAGTTACTGTCCCTTTAACACACTGATCCCGACAGTTACTGTCCCTTGTTCACGCTGATCCCTACAGTTACTGTACGTTTATCACACTGATCCCTACAGCTACTATCCCTTTATCACACTGACCCCTACAGTTACTGTCCTTTTATCACACTGACCCCTACAGTTACTGTCTTTTTAACACACTGATCCCGACAGTTACTGTCCCTTTATCACACTGATCCCTACAGTTACTGATCCCTACAGGTACTGTCCCTTTGTCACACTGATCCCGACAGTTACTATCCCTTTATCACACTGATCCCGACGGTTGCTGTCCCGTTAACACACTGACCCCTACAGTTACTGTATCTTTATCACACTGACCCCTCCAGTTACTGTCCCTTTAACCAACTGACCCTTACAGTTACTGTCCGTTTATCACACTGACCCCTACAGTTATTGTCCCTTTATCACACTGACCCCTACAGTTACTGTCCCTTTAACACACTGAACCCTACAGTTAGTGTACCTTTACCACGCTCCCCCCTACAGTTACTGTCCCTTTAACCAACTGACCCCTCCAGTTACTGTCCCTTTATCACACTGACCCCAAAACCGACTGTCCCTTTATCACACTGACCCCTACAGTTACTGTCCCTTTATCACACTGATCCCTACAGTTACTGTCCCTTTAACACACTGATCACTACACTTACTGTCCCTTTATCACACTGACCCCTACAGTTACTGTCCCTTTATCACACTGACCCCTACAGTTTCTGTACCTTTAACACACTGATCCCTACAGTTCCTGTCCCTTGATCACACTGACCCCTACAGTTCCTGTCCCTAGATCAAACTGTCCCCTACAGTTACTGTACCTTTAACACACTGATCCCTACAGTTACTGTCCCTTTATCACACTGACCTGACAGTTACTGTCCCTCTATCACACTGATCCCTACAGGTACTGTCTGTTTATCACACTGATCCCTACAGTTACTGTCTCTTTATCACACTGATCCCTACAGTTCCTGTCCCTTGATCACACTGTCCCCTACAGTTACTGTCCCTTTAACACACTGATCCCGACAGTTACTGTCCCTTTATCACACTGATCCCTACAGTTACTGTCTTTTTAACACACTGATCCCGACAGTTACTGTTCCTTTATCACACTGACCCTTACAGTTACTGTCCCTTGTTCACACTGATCCCTACAGTTACTGTCCCTTTATCACACTGACCTGACAGTTACTGTCCCTATATCACACTGATCCCTACAGGTACTGTCTGTTTATCACACTGACCCCGACAGTTACTGTCCCTTTATCACACTGACCCCGACAGTTACTGTCCCTTTATCACACTGACCCCTACAGTTACTGTCCCTTTGTCACACTGATCCCGACAGTTACTGTACCTTTATCACACTGACCCCTACAGTTACTGTCACTTTATCACACTGATCCCTACAGGTACTGTCTGTTTATCACACTGATCCCTACAGTTACTGTCCCTTTAACACACTGATCCCTACAGTTACTGTCCCTTTATCACACTGACCTGACAGTTACTGTCCCTATATCACACTGATCCCTACAGGTACTGTCTGTTTATCACACTGACCCCGACAGTTACTGTCCCTTTATCACACTGATCCCTACAGTTACTGTCCCTTTAACACACTGATCCCGACAGTTACTGTTCCTTTATCACACTGACCCTTACAGTTACTGTCCCTTGTTCACGCTGATCCCTACAGTTACTGTCCCTTTATCACACTGACCTGACAGTTACTGTCCCTATATCACACTGATCCCTACAGGTACTGTCTGTTTATCACACTGACCCCGACAGTTACTGTCCCTTTATCACACTGATCCCGACAGTTACTGTCCCTTTATCACACTGTCCCCTACAGTTACTGTCCCTTCATCACACTGATCCCTACAGCTACTGTGCCTTTATCACTCTGACCCCTACAGTTACTGTACCTTTAACACACTGATCCCGACAGTTACTGTACCTTGTTCACGCTGATCCCTACAGTTTCTGTCACTTTATCACACTGATCCCGTCAGTTACTGTACCTTTAACACACTGATCCCGACAGTTACTGTCCCTTTATCACACTGTCCCCTGCAGTTACTGTCCCTTTATCACACTGATCCCGTCAGTTACTGTACCTTTATCACACTGACCCCTACAGTTACTGTACGTTTATCACACTGATCACTACAGTTACTGTCCCTTTATCACACTGATCCCTACAGTTACTGTCCCTTTATCACACTGACCCCTACAGTTATTGTCTCTTTATCACACTGTCCCCTACAGTTACTGTCCCTTTAACACACTGATCCGTACAGTTCATGTCCCTTTATCACACTGATCCCTACAGTGACTGTCCCTTTAACACACTGACCACTACAGTTATTGTCTCTTTATCACACTGTCCCCTACAGTTACTGTCCCTTTAACACTCTGATCCGTACAGTTCATGTCCCTTTATCACACTGATCCCTACAGTTACATTCCCTTTATCACACTGACCCCTCCAGTTACTGCCCCTTTATCACACTGACCCCTACAGTTACTGTCCCTTTATCACACTGTCCCCTACAGTTACTGTCCCTTTAACACACTGACCCCTACAGTTACTGTACGTTTATCACACTGATCCCGACAGTGACTGTCCCTTTATCACACCGACCCCGACAGTTACTGTCCCTTTAACATACTGATCACTACAGTTACTGTCCCTATATCACACTGATTCCTTCAGTTAATGTCCCTTTATCACACTGACCCCTACAGTTACTATCCCTTTGTCACACTGATCCCGACAGTTACTGTCCCTTTGTCACACTGATCCCGACAGTTACTGTACCTTTATCACACTGACCCCTACAGTTACTGTCCCTTTATCACACTGATCCCTACAGTTACTGTCCCTTTAACACACTGTCCCCGACAGTTACTGTCCCTTTATCACACTGATCCCTACAGCTACTGCGCCTGTATCACACTGACCCCTACAGTTACTGTACGTTTATCACACTGACCCCTACAGTTACTGTCACTTTATCACACTGATCCGTACAGGTACTGTCTGTTTATCACACTGATCCCTACAGTTACTGTCCCTTTAACGCACTGATCCCTACAGTTACTGTCCCTTTATCAAACTGTCCCCTACAGTTACTGTCCCTTTATCACACTGACCTGACAGTTATTGTCCCTATATCACACTGATCCCTACAGGTACTGTCTGTTTATCACACTGACCCCGACAGTTACTGTCCCTTTATCACACTGATCCCGACAGTTACTGTCCCTTTATCACACTGACCCCTACAGTTACTGTCCCTTTAACACACTGATCCCTACAGTTACTGTCTCTTTATCACACTGTCCCCTACAGTTACTGTCCCTTTATCACACTGATCCCGACAGTTACTGTCCCTTTATCACACTGATCCCTACAGTTACTGTCCCTTTATCACACTGATCCCTACAGTTACTGTCCCTTTAACACACTGTCCCCGACAGTTACTGTACCTTTATCACACTGATCCCTACAGCTACTGCGCCTTTATCACACTGACCCCTACAGTTACTGTACGTTTATCACACTGACCCCTACAGTTACTGTCACTTTATCACACTGATCCGTACAGGTACTGTCTGTTTATCACACTGATCCCTACAGTTACTGTCCCTATATCACACTGATCCCGACAGTTACTGTCCCTTTATCACACTGTCCCCTACAGTTACTGTCCCTTCATCACACTGATCCCTACAGCTACTGTGCCTTTATCACTCTGACCCCTACAGTTACTGTACCTTTAACACACTGATCCCGACAGTTACTGTCCCTATATCACACTGATCCCTTCAGTTACTGTCCCTTTATCACACTGATCCCTACAGTTACTGTCCCTTTGTCACACTGATCCCGACAGTTACTGTACCTTTATCACACTGACCCCTACAGTTACTGTCCCTTTATCACACTGATCCCTACTGTTACTGTCCCTTTGTCACACTGATCCCGACAGTTACTGTACCTTTATCACACTGACCCCTACAGTTACTGTCCCTTTATCACACTGATCCCTACAGTTACTGTCCCTTTAACACACTGTCCCCGACAGTTACTGTCCCTTTATCACACTGATCCCTACAGCTACTGCGCCTTTATCACACTGACCCCTACAGTTACTGTACGTTTATCACACTGACCCCTACAGTTACTGTCACTTTATCACACTGATCCGTACAGGTACTGTCTGTTTATCACACTGATCCCTACAGTTACTGTCCCTTTAACACACTGATCCCTACAGTTACTGTCCCTTTATCACACTGACCTGACAGTTACTGTCCCTATATCACACTGATCCCTACAGGTACTGTCTGTTTATCACACTGACCCCGACCGTTACTGTCCCTTTATCACACTGATCCCGACAGTTACTGTCCCTTTATCACACTGTCCCCTACAGTTACTGTCCCTTCATCACACTGATCCCTACAGCTACTGTGCCTTTATCACTCTGACCCCTACAGTTACTGTACCTTTAACACACTGATCCCGACAGTTACTGTACCTTGTTCACGCTGATCCCTACAGTTTCTGTCACTTTATCACACTGATCCCGTCAGTTACTGTACCTTTAACACACTGATCCCGACAGTTACTGTCCCTTTATCACACTGTCCCCTGCAGTTACTGTCCCTTTATCACACTGATCCCGTCAGTTACTGTACCTTTATCACACTGACCCCTACAGTTACTGTACGTTTATCACACTGATCACTACAGTTTCTGTCCCTTTATCACACTGATCCCTACAGTGACTGTCCCTTTATCACACTGACCCCTACAGTTATTGTCTCTTTATCACACTGTCCCCTACAGTTACTGTCCCTTTAACACACTGATCCGTACAGTTCATGTCCCTTTATCACACTGATCCCTACAGTGACTGTCCCTTTAACACACTGACCACTACAGTTATTGTCTCTTTATCACACTGTCCCCTATAGTTACTGTCCCTTTAACACACTGATCCGTACAGTTCATGTCCCTTTATCACACTGATCCCTACAGTTACATTCCCTTTATCACACTGACCCCTCCAGTTACTGCCCCTTTATCACACTGACCCCTACAGTTACTGTCCCTTTATCACACTGTCCCCTACAGTTACTGTCCCTTTAACACACTGACCCCTACAGTTACTGTACGTTTATCACACTGATCCCTACAGTTACTGTACCTTTATCACACTGATCCCGACAGTTACTGTTCCTTTATCACACTGTCCCCTACAGTTACTGTCCCTTCATCACACTGATCCCTACAGCTACTGTGCCTTTATCACTCTGACCCCTACAGTTACTGTACCTTTAACACACTGAACCCGACAGTTACTGTCCCTATATCACACTGATCCCTTCAGTTACTGTCCCTTTATCACACTGATCCCTTCAGTTACTGTCCCTTTATCACTTTGACCCCTACAGTTACTGTCCCTTTATCACACTGATCCCTACAGGTACTGTCTGTTTATCACACTGATCCCTACAGTTACTGTCCCTTTGTCACACTGATCCCGACAGTTACTGTACCTTTATCACACTGACCCCTACAGTTACTGTCCCTTTATCACACTGATCCCTACAGTTAATGTCCCTTTAACACACTGTCCCCGACAGTTACTGTCCCTTTATCACACTGATCCCTACAGCTACTGCGCCTTTATCACACTGACCCCTACAGTTACTGTACGTTTATCACACTGACCCCTACAGTTACTGTCACTTTATCACACTGATCCGTACAGGTACTGTCTGTTTATCACACTGATCCCTACAGTTACTGTCCCTTTAACACACTGATCCCTACAGTTACTGTCCCTTTATCACACTGACCTGACAGTTACTGTCCCTATATCACACTGATCCCTACAGGTACTGTCTGTTTATCACACTGACCCCGACAGTTACTGTCCCTTTATCACACTGAACCCGACAGTTACTGTCCCTTTATCACACTGATCCCTACAGTTACTGTCTTTTTAACACACTGATCCCGACAGTTACTGTTCCTTTATCACACTGACCCTTACAGTTACTGTCCCTTGTTCACGCTGATCCCTACAGTTACTGTCCCTTTATCACACTGACCTGACAGTTACTGTCCCTATATCACACTGATCCCTACAGGTACTGTCCCTTTATCACACTGTCCCCTACAGTTACTGTCCCTTCATCACACTGATCCCTACTGCTACTGTGCCTTTATCACTCTGACCCCTACAGTTACTGTACCTTTAACACACTGATCCCGACAGTTACTGTACCTTGTTCACGCTGATCCCTACAGTTTCTGTCACTTTATCACACTGATCCCGACAGTTACTGTCCCTTTATCACACTGTCCCCTGCAGTTACTGTCCCTTTATCACACTGATCCCGTCAGTTACTGTACCTTTATCACACTGACCCCTACAGTTATTGTACGTTTATCACACTGATCACTACAGTTTCTGTCCCTTTATCACACTGATCCCTACAGTGACTGTCCCTTTATCACACTGACCCCTACAGTTATTGTCTCTTTATCACACTGTCCCCTACAGTTACTGTCCCTTTAACACACTGATCCGTACAGTTCATGTCCCTTTATCACACTGATCCCTACAGTGACTGTCCCTTTAACACACTGACCACTACAGTTATTGTCTCTTTATCACACTGTCCCCTACAGTTACTGTCCCTTTAACACACTGATCCGTACAGTTCATGTCCCTTTATCACACTGATCCCTACTGTTACATTCCCTTTATCACACTGACCCCTCCAGTTACTGCCCCTTTATCACACTGACCCGTACAGTTACTGTCCCTTTATCACACTGTCCCCTACAGTTACTGTCCCTTTAACACACTGACCCCTACAGTTACTGTACGTTTATCACACTGATCCCGACAGTGACTGTCCCTTTATCACACCAACCCCGACAGTTACTGTCCCTTTAACATACTGATCACTACAGTTACTGTCCCTATATCACACTGATCCCTTCAGTTACTGTCCCTTTATCACACTGATCCCTTCAGTTACTGTCCCTTTATCACACTGACCCCTACAGTTACTGTCCCTTTGTCACACTGATCCCGACAGTTACTGTACCTTTATCACACTGACCCCTACAGTTACTGTCCCTTTATCACACTGATCCCTACAGCTACTGCGCCTGTATCACACTGACCCCTACAGTTACTGTACGTTTATCACACTGACCCCTACAGTTACTGTCACTTTATCACACTGATCCGTACAGGTACTGTCTGTTTATCACACTGATCCCTACAGTTACTGTCCCTTTAACACACTGATCCCTACAGTTACTGTCCCTTTATCACACTGACCTGACAGTTACTGTCCCTATATCACACTGATCCCTACAGGTACTGTCTGTTTATCACACTGACCCCGACAGTTACTGTCCCTTTATCACACTGATCCCTACAGTTACTGTCCCTTTATCACACTGACCTGACAGTTATTGTCCCTATATCACACTGATCCCTACAGGTACTGTCTGTTTATCACACTGACCCCGACAGTTACTGTCCCTTTATCACACTGATCCCGACAGTTACTGTACCTTTATCACACTGACCCCTACAGTTACTGTACGTTTATCACACTGACCCCTACAGTTACTGTCACTTTATCACACTGATCCGTACAGGTACTGTCTGTTTATCACACTGATCCCTACAGTTACTGTCCCTTTAACACACTGATCCCTACAGTTACTGTCCCTTTATCACACTGACCTTAGAGTTACTGTCCCTATGTCACACTGATCCCTACAGGTACTGTCTGTTTATCACACTGACCCCGACAGTTACTGTCCCTTTATCACACTGATCCCGACAGTTACTGTCCCTTTATCACACTGTCCCCTACAGTTACTGTCCCTTTATCACACTGACCTGACAGTTATTGTCCCTATATCACACTGATCCCTACAGGTAATGTCTGTTTATCACACTGACCCCGACAGTTACTGTCCCTTTATCACACTGATCCCTACAGTTACTGTCCCTTTGTCACACTGATCCCGACAGTTACTGTACCTTTATCACACTGACCCCTACAGTTACTGTCCCTTTATCACACTGATCCCTACAGTTACTGTCCCTTTAACACACTGTCCCCGACAGTTACTGTACCTTTATCACACTGACCCCTACAGTTACTGTCCCTATATCACACTGACCCCTACAGTTACTGTCACTTTATCACACTGATCCGTACAGGTACTGTCTGTTTATCACACTGATCCCTACAGTTACTGTCCCTTTAACACACTGATCCCTACAGTTACTGTCCCTTTATCACACTGACCTGACAGTTACTGTCCCTATATCACACTGATCCCTACAGGTACTGTCTGTTTATCACACTGACCCCGACAGTTACTGTCCCTTTATCACACTGATCCCGACAGTTACTGTACCTTGTTCACGCTGATCCCTACAGTTTCTGTCACTTTATCACACTGAACCCGTCAGTTACTGTACCTTTAACACACTGATCCCGACAGTTACTGTCCCTTTATCACACTGTCCCCTGCAGTTACTGTCCCTTTATCACACTGATCCCGTCAGTTACTGTACCTTTTTCACACTGACCCCTACAGTTACTGTACGTTTACCACACTGATCACTACAGTTACTGTCCCTTTATCACACTGATCCCTACAGTGACTGTCCCTTTATCACACTGGCCCCTACAGTTACTGTCCCTTTAACACAATGACCACTACAGTTCCTGTCCCTGTATCACACTGATCGTTACAGTTACTATCCCTTTAACACACTGATCCCTACAGTTACTATCCCTTTAACACACTGACCCCTGCAGTTACTGTCCCTTGATCACACTGATCCCCGACAGTTACTGTCCCTTTATCACACTGACCCCTACAATTGCTGTACCTTTAACACATTGACCCGTTCTGTTCCTGTCGCTCTGTCACACAGATCCCTACAGTTTCTGTCCCTTTAACACACTGATCCCGACAGTTACTGTCCCTTTTTCACACTGACCCCTACCGTTACTGTCCCTTTAACACACTGATCCCTACAGTTACAGTCCCTTTATCACACTGATTCCGACAGTTACTGTCCCTTTATCACACTGATCCCTACAGTTACTGTACCTTTATCACACTGACCCCTACAGTTACTGTCCCTTTATCACACTGATCCCTACAGTTACTGTCCCTTTAACACACTGTCCCCGACAGTTACTGTACCTTTATCACACTGATCCCTACAGCTACTGCGCCTTTATCACACTGACCCCTACAGTTACTGTACGTTTATCACACTGACCCCTACAGTTACTGTCACTTTATCACACTGATCCGTACAGGTACTGTCTGTTTATCACACTGATCCCTACAGTTACTGTACCTTTATCACACTGATCCCGACAGTTACTGTCCCTTTATCACACTGTCCCCTACAGTTACTGTCCCTTCATCACACTGATCCCTACAGTTACTGTCCCTTTGTCACACTGATCCCTACAGCTACTGTGCCTTTATCACACTGACCCCTACAGTTACTGTCCCTTTATCACACTGATCCCGACAGTTACTGTCCCTATATCACACTGATCCCTTCAGTTACTGTCCCTTTATCACACTGACCCCTACAGTTACTGTCCCTTTATCACACTGATCCCGACAGTTACTGTCCCTTTATCACACTGATCCCTCCAGTTACTGTCTTTTTAACACACTGATCCCTACAGTTACTGTTCCTTTATCACACTGACCCTTACAGTTACTGTCCCTTGTTCACACTGATCCCTACAGTTACTGTCCCTTTATCACACTGACCTGACAGTTACTGTCCCTATATCACACTGATCCCGACAGGTACTGTCTGTTTATCACACTGACCCCGACAGTTACTGTCCCTTTATCACACTGTCCCCTACAGTTACTGTCCCTTCATCACACTGATCCCTACAGTTACTGTGCCTTTATCACACTGACCCCTACAGTTACTGTCCCTTTATCACACTGATCCCTACAGTTACTGTCCCTTTATCACACTGACCCCGACAGTTACTGTCACTTTATCACACTGATCCCTACAGGTACTGTCTGTTTATCACACTGATCCCTACAGTTACTGTCCCTTTGTCACACTGATCCCGACAGTTACTGTACCTTTATCACACTGACCCCTACAGTTACTGTCACTTTATCACACTGATCCGTACAGGTACTGTCTGTTTATCACACTGATCCCGACAGTTACTGTCCCTTTAACACACTGATCCCTACAGTTACTGTCCCTTTATCACACTGACCTGACAGTTACTGTCCCTATATCACACTGATCCCTACAGGTACTGTCTGTTTATCACACTGACCCCGACAGTTACTGTCCCTTTATCACACTGACCCCGACAGTTACTGTCCCTTTATCACACTGATCCCGACAGTTACTGTTCCTTTATCACACTGACCCTTACAGTTACTGTCCCTTGTTCACGCTGATCCCTACAGTTACTGTCCCTTTATCACACTGACCTGACAGTTACTGTCCCTATATCACACTGATCCCTACAGGTACTGTCTGTTTATCACACTGACCCCGACAGTTACTGTCCCTTTATCACACTGATCCCGACAGTTACTGTCGCTTTATCACACTGTCCCCTACAGTTACTGTCCCTTCATCACACTGATCCCTACAGCTACTGTGCCTTTATCACTCTGACCCCTACAGTTACTGTACCTTTAACACACTGATCCCGACAGTTACTGTACCTTGTTCACGCTGATCCCTACAGTTTCTGTCACTTTATCACACTGATCCCGTCAGTTACTGTACCTTTAACACACTGATCCCGACAGTTACTGTCCCTTTATCACACTGTCCCCTGCAGTTACTGTCCCTTTATCACACTGATCCCGTCAGTTACAGTACCTTTATCACACTGACCCCTACAGTTACTGTACGTTTATCACACTGATCACTACAGTTACTGTCCCTTTATCACACTGATCCCTACAGTGACTGTCCCTTTATCACACTGACCCCTACAGTTATTGTCTCATTATCACACTGTCCCCTACAGTTACTGTCCCTTTAACACACTGATCCGTACAGTTCATGTCCCTTTATCACACTGATCCCTACAGTGACTGTCCCTTTAACACACTGACCACTACAGTTATTGTCTCTTTATCACACTGTCCCCTACAGTTACTGTCCCTTTAACACTCTGATCCGTACAGTTCATGTCCCTTTATCACACTGATCCCTACAGTTACATTCCCTTTATCACACTGACCCCTCCAGTTACTGCCCCTTTATCACACTGACCCCTACAGTTACTGTCCCTTTATCACACTGTCCCCTACAGTTACTGTCCCTTTAACACACTGACCCCTACAGTTACTGTACGTTTATCACACTGATCCCGACAGTGACTGTCCCTTTATCACACCGACCCCTACAGTTACTGTCCCTTTAACATACTGATCACTACAGTTACTGTCCCTATATCACACTGATCCCTTCAGTTACTGTCCCTTTATCACACTGATCCCTTCAGTTACTGTCCCTTTATCACACTGACCCCTACAGTTACTATCCCTTTATCACACTGATCCCTACAGTTACTGTCCCTTTGTCACACTGATCCCGACAGTTACTGTACCTTTATCACACTGACCCCTACAGTTACTGTCCCTTTATCACACTGATCCCTACAGTTACTGTCCCTTTATCACACTGTCCCCGACAGTTACTGTCCCTTTATCACACTGATCCCTACAGCTACTGCGCCTGTATCACACTGACCCCTACAGTTACTGTACGTTTATCACACTGACCCCTACAGTTACTGTCACTTTATCACACTGATCCGTACAGGTACTGTCTGTTTATCACACTGATCCCTACAGTTACTGTCCCTTTAACGCACTGATCCCTACAGTTACTGTCCCTTTATCACACTGTCCCCTACAGTTACTGTCCCTTTATCACACTGACCTGACAGTTATTGTCCCTATATCACACTGATCCCTACAGGTACTGTCTGTTTATCACACTGACCCCGACAGTTACTGTCCCTTTATCACACTGATCCCTACAGTTACTGTCCCTTTGTCACACTGATCCCGACAGTTACTGTACCTTTATCACACTGACCCCTACAGTTACTGTCCCTTTATCACACTGATCCCTACAGTTACTGTCCCTTTAACACACTGTCCCCGACAGTTACTGTACCTTTATCACACTGATCCCTACAGCTACTGCGCCTTTATCACACTGACCCCTACAGTTACTGTACGTTTATCACACTGACCCCTACAGTTACTGTCACTTTATCACACTGATCCGTACAGGTACTGTCTGTTTATCACATTGATCCCTACAGTTACTGTCCCTTTAACACACTGATCCCTACAGTTACTGTATTTTTAACACACTGATCCCTACAGTTACTGTACCTTTATCACACTGATCCCGACAGTTACTGTCCCTTTATCACACTGTCCCCTACAGTTACTGTCCCTTCATCACACTGATCCCTACAGGTCCTGTCTGTTTATCACACTGATCCCTACAGTTACTGTCCCTTTAACACACTGATCCCTACAGTTACTGTCCCTTTATCACACTGACCTGACAGTTACTGTCCCTATATCACACTGATCCCTACAGGTACTGTCTGTTTATCACACTGACCCCGACCGTTACTGTCCCTTTATCACACTGATCCCGACAGTTACTGTCCCTTTATCACACTGTCCCCTACAGTTACTGTCCCTTCATCACACTGATCCCTACAGCTACTGTGCCTTTATCACTCTGACCCCTACAGTTACTGTACCTTTAACACACTGATCCCGACAGTTACTGTACCTTGTTCACGCTGATCCCTACAGTTTCTGTCACTTTATCACACTGATCCCGTCAGTTACTGTACCTTTAACACACTGATCCCGACAGTTACTGTCCCTTTATCACACTGTCCCCTGCAGTTACTGTCCCTTTATCACACTGATCCCGTCAGTTACTGTACCTTTATCACACTGACCCCTACAGTTACTGTACGTTTATCACACTGATCACTACAGTTTCTGTCCCTTTATCACACTGATCCCTACAGTGACTGTCCCTTTATCACACTGACCCCTACAGTTATTGTCTCTTTATCACACTGTCCCCTACAGTTACTGTCCCTTTAACACACTGATCCGTACAGTTCATGTCCCTTTATCACACTGATCCCTACAGTGACTGTCCCTTTAACACACTGACCACTACAGTTATTGTCTCTTTATCACACTGTCCCCTATAGTTACTGTCCCTTTAACACACTGATCCGGACAGTTCATGTCCCTTTATCACACTGATCCCTACAGTTACATTCCCTTTATCACACTGACCCCTCCAGTTACTGCCCCTTTATCACACTGACCCCTACAGTTACTGTCCCTTTATCACACTGTCCCCTACAGTTACTGTCCCTTTAACACACTGACCCCTACAGTTACTGTACGTTTATCACACTGATCCCGACAGTGACTGTCACTTTATCACACTGATCCGTACAGGTACTGTCTGTTTATCACACTGATCCCTACAGTTACTGTCCCTTTAACACACTGATCCCTACAGTTACTGTATTTTTAACACACTGATCCCTACAGTTACTGTACCTTTATCACACTGATCCCGACAGTTACTGTTCCTTTATCACACTGTCCCCTACAGTTACTGTCCCTTCATCACACTGATCCCTACAGCTACTGTGCCTTTATCACTCTGACCCCTACAGTTACTGTACCTTTATCACACTGAACCCGACAGTTACTGTCCCTTTATCACACTGACCCCTTCAGTTACTGTCCCTTTATCACACTGATCCCTTCAGTTACTGTCCCTTTATCACTTTGACCCCTACAGTTACTGTCCCTTTATCACACTGATCCCTACAGTTACTGTCCCTTTGTCACACTGATCCCGACAGTTACTGTACCTTTATCACACTGACCCCTACAGTTACTGTCCCTTTATCACACTGATCCCTACAGTTAATGTCCCTTTAACACACTGTCCCCGACAGTTACTGTCCCTTTATCACACTGATCCCTACAGCTACTGCGCCTTTATCACACTGACCCCTACAGTTACTGTACGTTTATCACACTGACCCCTACAGTTACTGTCACTTTATCACACTGATCCGTACAGGTACTGTCTGTTTATCACACTGATCCCTACAGTTACTGTCCCTTTAACACACTGATCCCTACAGTTACTGTCCCTTTATCACACTGACCTGACAGTTACTGTCCCTATATCACACTGATCCCTACAGGTACTGTCTGTTTATCACACTGACCCCGACAGTTACTGTCCCTTTATCACACTGATCCCTACAGTTACTGTCTTTTTAACACACTGATCCCTACAGTTACTGTCCCTTTATCACACTGTCCCCTACAGTTACTGTCCCTTCATCACACTGATCCCTACTGCTACTGTGCCTTTATCACTCTGACCCCTACAGTTACTGTACCTTTAACACACTGATCCCGACAGTTACTGTACCTTGTTCACGCTGATCCCTACAGTTTCTGTCACTTTATCACACTGATCCCGTCAGTTACTGTACCTTTAACACACTGATCCCGACAGTTATTGTCCCTTTATCACACTGTCCCCTGCAGTTACTGTCCCTTTATCACACTGATCCCGTCAGTTACTGTACCTTTATCACACTGACCCCTACAGTTACTGTACGTTTATCACACTGTCCCCTACAGTTACTGTCCCTTTAACACACTGATCCGTACAGTTCATGTCCCTTTATCACACTGATCCCTACAGTGACTGTCCCTTTAACACACTGACCACTACAGTTATTGTCTCTTTATCACACTGTCCCCTACAGTTACTGTCCCTTTAACACACTGATCCGTACAGTTCATGTCCCTTTATCACACTGATCCCTACTGTTACATTCCCTTTATCACACTGACCCCTCCAGTTACTGCCCCTTTATCACACTGACCCCTACAGTTACTGTCCCTTTATCACACTGTCCCCTACAGTTACTGTCCCTTTAACACACTGACCCCTACAGTTACTGTACGTTTATCACACTGATCCCGACAGTGACTGTCCCTTTATCACACCGACCCCGACAGTTACTGTCCCTTTAACATACTGATCACTACAGTTACTGTCCCTATATCACACTGATCCCTTCAGTTACTGTCCCTTTATCACACTGATCCCTTCAGTTACTGTCCCTTTATCACACTGACCCCTACAGTTACTATCCCTTTATCACACTGATCCCTACAGTTACTGTCCCTTTGTCACACTGATCCCGACAGTTACTGTACCTTTATCACACTGACCCCTACAGTTCCTGTCCCTTTATCACACTGATCCCTACAGCTACTGCGCCTGTATCACACTGATCCCTACAGTTACTGTACGTTTATCACACTGACCCCTACAGTTACTGTCACTTTATCACACTGACCGCTACAGTTACTGTCCCTTTATCACACTGACCCCTACAGTTACTGTCACTTTATCACACTGATCCGTACAGGTACTGTCTGTTTATCACACTGATCCCAACAGTTACTGTCCCTTTAACACACTGATCCCTACAGTTACTGTCCCTTTATCACACTGACCTGACAGTTACTGTCCCTATATCACACTGATCCCTACAGGTACTGTCTGTTTATCACACTGACCCCGACAGTTACTGTCCCTTTATCACACTGATCCCTACAGTTACTGTCCCTTTATCACACTGACCTGACAGTTATTGTCCCTATATCACACTGATCCCTACAGGTACTGTCTGTTTATCACACTGACCCCGACAGTTACTGTCCCTTTATCACACTGATCCCGACAGTTACTGTACCTTTATCACACTGGCCCCTACAGTTACTGTCCCTTTATCACACTGACCCCTACAGTTACTGTCACTTTATCACACTGATTCGTACAGGTACTGCCTGTTTATCACACTGATCCCTACAGTTACTGTCCCTTTAACACACTGATCCCTACAGTTACTGTCACTTTATCACACTGATCCGTACAGGTACTGTCTGTTTATCACACTGATCCCTACAGTTACTGTCCCTTTAACACACTGATCCCTACAGTTACTGTCCCTTTATCACACTGACCTTAGAGTTACTGTCCCTATGTCACACTGATCCCTACAGGTACTGTCTGTTTATCACACTGACCCCGACAGTTACTGTCCCTTTATCACACTGATCCCGACAGTTACTGTCCCTTTATCACACTGATCCCTACAGTTACTGTCCCTTTATCACACTGACCTGACAGTTATTGTCCCTATATCACACTGATCCCTACAGGTAATGTCTGTTTATCACACTGACCCCGACAGTTACTGTCCCTTTATCACACTGATCCCTACAGTTACTGTCCCTTTGTCACACTGATCCCGACAGTTACTGTACCTTTATCACACTGACCCCTACAGTTACTGTCCCTTTATCACACTGATCCCTACAGTTACTGTCCCTTTATCACACTGTCCCCGACAGTTACTGTACCTTTATCACACTGACCCCTACAGTTACTGTCCCTATATCACACTGACCCCTACAGTTACTGTCACTTTATCACACTGATCCGTACAGGTACTGTCTGTTTATCACACTGATCCCTACAGTTACTGTCCCTTTAACACACTGATCCCTACAGTTACTGTCCCTTTATCACACTGACCTGACAGTTACTGTCCCTATATCACACTGATCCCTACAGGTACTGTCTGTTTATCACACTGACCCCGACAGTTACTGTCCCTTTATCACACTGATCCCGACAGTTACTGTACCTTGTTCACGCTGATCCCTACAGTTTCTGTCACTTTATCACACTGAACCCGTCAGTTACTGTACCTTTAACACACTGATCCCGACAGTTACTGTCCCTTTATCACACTGTCCCCTGCAGTTACTGTCCCCTTATCACACTGATCCCGTCAGTTACTGTACCTTTTTCACACTGACCCCTACAGTTACTGTACGTTTACCACACTGATCACTACAGTTACTGTCCCTTTATCACACTGATCCCTACAGTGACTGTCCCTTTATCACACTGGCCCCTACAGTTACTGTCCCTTTAACACAATGACCACTACAGTTCCTGTCCCTGTATCACACTGATCGTTACAGTTACTATCCCTTTAACACACTGATCCCTACAGTTACTATCCCTTTAACACACTGACCCCTGCAGTTACTGTCCCTTGATCACACTGATCCCCGACAGTTACTGTCCCTTTATCACACTGACCCCTACAATTGCTGTACCTTTAACACATTGACCCGTTCTGTTCCTGTCGCTCTGTCACACAGATCCCTACAGTTTTTGTCCCTTTAACACACTGATCCCGACAGTTACTGTCCCTTTTTCACACTGACCCCTACCGTTACTGTCCCTTTAACACACTGATCCCTACAGTTACAGTCCCTTTATCACACTGACCCCTTCAGTTACTGTACCTTTATCGCACTGATCGCTACAGTTACTGTACGTTTATCACACTGACCCCTACAGTTACTGTCACTTTATCACACTGATCCGTACAGGTACTGTCTGTTTATCACACTGATCCCTACAGTTACTTTCCCTTTAACACACTGATCCCTACAGTTACTGTCCCTTTATCACACTGACCTGACAGTTACTGTCCCTATATCACACTGATCCCTACAGGTACTGTCTGTTTATCACACTGACCCCGACAGTTACTGTCCCTTTATCACACTGATCCCTACAGTTACTGTCCCTTTGTCACACTGATCCCTCCAGTTACTGTCCCTTTATCACACTGACCCCTACAGTTACTGTCCCTTTATCACACTGATCCCTACAGTTACTGTCCCTTTAACACACTGTCACCGACAGTTACTGTACCTTTATCACACTGATCCCTACAGCTACTGCGCCTTTATCACACTGACCCCTACAGTTACTGTACGTTTATCACACTGACCCCTACAGTTACTGTCACTTTATCACACTGAAACGTACAGGTACTGTCTGTTTATCACACTGATCCCTACAGTTACTGTCCCTTTAACACACTGATCCCTACAGTTACTGTATTTTTAACACACTGATCCCTACAGTTACTGTACCTTTATCACACTGATCCCGACAGTTACTGTCCCTTCATCACACTGATCCCTACAGCTACTGTGCCTTTATCACTCTGACCCCTACAGTTACTGTCCCTTTAACACACTGATCCCGACAGTTACTGTACCTTGTTCACGCTGATCCCTACAGTTTCTGTCACTTTATCACACTGATCCCGTCAGTTACTGTACCTTTATCACACTGACCCCTACAGTTACTGTACGTTTATCACACTGACCACTACAGTTACCGTCCCTTTATCACACTGATCCCTACAGTGACTGTCCCTTTATCACACTGACCCCTACAGTTATTGTCTCTTTATCACACTGTCACCTACAGTTACTGTCCCTTTATCACACTGATCCGTACAGTTCATGTCCCTTTATCACACTGATCCCTACAGTGACTGTCCCTTTAACACACTGACCACTACAGTTATTGTCTCTTTATCACACTGTCCCCTACAGTTACTGTCCCTTTAACACACTGATCCGTACAGTTCATGTCCCTTTATCACACTGATCCCTACGGTTACATTCCCTTTATCACACTGACCCCTCCAGTTACTGCCTCTTTATCACACTGACCCCTACAGTTACTGTCCCTTTATCACACTGTCCCCTACAGTTACTGTCCCTTTAACACACTGACCCCTACAGTTACTGTACGTTTATCACACTGATCCCGACAGTGACTGTCCCTTTATCACATCGACCCCGACAGTTACTGTCCCTTTAACATACTGATCACTCCAGTTAATGTCCCTATATCACACTGATCCCTTCAGTTACTGTCCCTTTATCACACTGATCCCTTCAGTTACTGTCCCTTTATCACACTGACCCCTACAGTTACTATCCCTTTGTCACACTGATCCCGACAGTTACTGTACCTTTATCACACTGACTCCTACAGTTACTGTCCCTTTATCACACTGATCCCTACAGTTACTGTCCCTTTAACACACTGTCCCCGACAGGTACTGTCCCTTTATCACACTGATCCCTACAGCTACTGCGCCTTTATCACACTGACCCCTACAGTTACTGTACGTTTATCACACTGACCCCTACAGTTACTGTCACTTTATCACACTGATCCGTACAGGTACTGTCTGTTTATCACACTGATCCCGACAGTTACTGTCCCTTTATCACACTGATCCGTACAGGTACTGTCTGTTTATCACACTGATCCCTACAGTTACTTTCCCTTTAACACACTGATCCCTACAGTTACTGTCCCTTTATCACACTGACCTGACAGTTATTGTCCCTATATCACACTGATCCCTACAGGTACTGTCTGTTTATCACACTGACCCCGACAGTTACTGTCCCTTTATCACACTGATCCCTACAGTTACTGTCCCTTTATCACACTGATCCCTACAGTTACTGTCCCTTTGTCACACTGACCCCTACAGTTACTGTACGTTTATCACACTGACCCCTACAGTTACTGTCACTTTATCACACTGATCCGTACAGGTCCTGTCTGTTTATCACACTGATCCCTACAGTTACTGTCCCTTTAACACACTGACCCCTACAGTTACTGTACCTTTATCACACTGATCCCGACAGTTACTGTCCCTTTATCACACTGTCCCCTACAGTTACTGTCCCTTCATCACACTGATCCCTACAGCTACTGTGCCTTTATCACTCTGACCCCTACAGTTACTGTACCTTTAACACACTGATCCCGACAGTTACTGTACCTTGTTCACGCTGATCCCTACAGTTTCTGTCACTTTATCACACTGTCCCCTGCAGTTACTGTCCCTTTATCACACTGATCCCGTCAGTTACTGTCCCTTTAACACACTGATCCCGACAGTTACTGTACCTTGTTCACGCTGATCCCTACAGTTTCTGTCACTTTATCACACTGATCCCGTCAGTTACTGTACCTTTAACACACTGATCCCGACAGTTACTGTCCCTTTATCACACTGTCCCCTGCAGTTACTGTCCCTTTATCACACTGATCCCGTCAGTTACTGTACCTTTTTCACACTGACCCCTACAGTTACTGTACGTTTATCACACTGATCACTACAGTTACTGTCCCTTTATCACACTGATCCCTACAGTGACTGTCCCTTTATCACACTGGCCCCTCCAGTTACTGTCCCTTTAACACACTGATCCCTGCAGTTACTGTCTCTTTATCACACTGTCCCCTACAGTTACTGTCCCTTTAACACAATGACCACTACAGTTCCTGTCCCTGTATCACACTGATCGTTACAGTTACTATCCCTTTAACACACTGATCCCTACAGTTACTATCCCTTTAACACACTGACCCCTGCAGTTACTGTCCCTTGATCACACTGATCCCCGACAGTTACTGTCCCTTTATCACACTGACCCCTACAATTGCTGTACCTTTAACACATTGACCCGTCCTGTTCCTGTCGCTCTGTCACACAGATCCCTACAGTTTCTGTCCCTTTAACACACTGATCCCTACAGTTACTGTCCCTTTTTCACACTGACCCCTACCGTTACTGTCCCTTTAACACACTGATCCCTACAGTTACAGTCCCTTTATCACACTGACCCCTTCAGTTACTGTACCTTTATCGCACTGATCGCTACAGTTACTGTACGTTTATCACACTGACCCCTACAGTTACTGTCACTTTATCACACTGATCCGTACAGGTACTGTCTGTTTATCACACTGATCCCTACAGTTACTTTCCCTTTAACACACTGATCCCTACAGTTACTGTCCCTTTATCACACTGACCTGACAGTTACTGTCCCTATATCACACTGATCCCTACAGGTACTGTCTGTTTATCACACTGACCCCGACAGTTACTGTCTCTTTATCACACTGATCCCGACAGTTACTGTCCCTTTAACACAATGACCACTACAGTTCCTGTCCCTGTATCACACTGATCGTTACAGTTACTATCCCTTTAACACACTGATCCCTACAGTTACTATCCCTTTAACACACTGACCCCTGCAGTTACTGTCCCTTGATCACACTGATCCCCGACAGTTACTGTCCCTTTATCACACTGACCCCTCCAATTGCTGTACCTTTAACACATTGACCCGTCCTGTTCCTGTCGCTCTGTCACACAGATCCCTACAGTTTCTGTCCCTTTAACACACTGATCCCTACAGTTACTGTCCCTTTTTCACACTGACCCCTACCGTTACTGTCCCTTTAACACACTGATCCCTACAGTTACAGTCCCTTTATCACACTGACCCCTTCAGTTACTGTACCTTTATCGCACTGATCGCTACAGTTACTGTACGTTTATCACACTGACCCCTACAGTTACTGTCACTTTATCACACTGATCCGTACAGGTACTGTCTGTTTATCACACTGATCCCTACAGTTACTTTCCCTTTAACACACTGATCCCTACAGTTACTGTCCCTTTATCACACAGACCTGACAGTTACTGTCCCTATATCACACTGATCCCTACAGGTACTGTCTGTTTATCACACTGATCCCTACAGTTACTGTCCCTTTGTCACACTGATCCCGACAGTTACTGTACCTTTATCACACTGACCCCTGCAGTTACTGTACCTTTATCACACTGGTCCCTACAGTTACTGTCCCTTTATCACACTGATCCCTACAGCTACTGCGCCTTTATCACACTGACCCCTACAGTTACTGTACGTCTATCACACTGACCCCTACAGTTACTGTCACTTTATCACACTGATCCGTACAGGTACTGTCTGTTTATCACACTGATCCCTACAGTTACTGTCCCTTTAACACACTGATCCCTGCAGTTACTGTCCCTTTATCACACTGACCTGACAGTTACTGTCCCTATATCACACTGATCCCTACAGGTACTGTCTGTTTATCACACTGACCCCGACAGTTACTGTCCCTTTATCACACTGATCCCTACAGTTACTATCCCTTTGTCACACTGATCCCGACAGTTACTGTACCTTTATCACACTGACCCCTACAGTTACTGTCCCTTTATCACACTGATCCCTACATTTACTGTCCCTTTAACACACTGTCCCCGACAGTTACTGTACCTTTATCACACTGATCCCTACAGCTAGTGCGGCTTTATCACACTGACCCCTACAGTTACTGTACGTTTATCACACTGACACCTACAGTTACTGTCACTTTATCACACTGAAACGTACAGGTACTGTCTGTTTATCACACTGATCCCTACAGTTACTGTCCCTTTAACACACTGATCCCTACAGTTACTGTATTTTTAACACACTGATCCCTACAGTTACTGTACCTTTATCACACTGATCCCGACAGTTACTGTCCCTTTATCACACTGTCCCCTACAGTTACTGTCCCTTCATCACACTGATCCCTACAGCTACTGTGCCTTTATCACTCTGACCCCTACAGTTACTGTACCTTTAACACACTGATCCCGAGAGTTACTGTACCTTGTTCACGCTGATCCCTACAGTTTCTGTCACTTTAAAACACTGATCCCGTCAGCTACTGTACCTTTAACACACTGATCCCTACAGCTAGTGCGGCTTTATCGCACTGATCGCTACTGTTACTGTACGTTTATCACACTGACCCCTACAGTTACTGTCACTTTATCACACTGATCCGTACAGGTACTGTCTGTTTATCACACTGATCCCTACAGTTACTGTCCCTTTATCACACTGACCTGACAGTTACTGTCCCTTTACCACACTGATCCCTACAGTTACTGTCCCTTTATCACACTGACCTGACAGTTACTGTCCCTATATCACACTGATCCCTACAGGTACTGTCTGTTTATCACACTGATCCCTACAGTTACTGTCCCTTTGTCACACTGATCCCGACAGTTACTGTACCTTTATCACACTGACCCCTACAGTTACTGTCCCTTTATCACACTGATCCCTACAGTTACTGTCCCTTTAACACACTGTCCCCGACAGTTACTGTCCCTTTATCACACTGATCCCTACAGTTACTGTCCCTTTATCACACTGACCTGACAGTTACTGTCCCTATATCACACTGATCCCTACAGGTACTGTCTGTTTATCACACTGACCCCGACAGTTACTGTCCCTTTATCACACTGATCCCGACAGTTACTGTCCCTTTATCACACTGACCCCGACAGTTACTGTCCCTTTATCACACTGACCTGACAGTTACTGTCCCTATATCACACTGATCCCTACAGGTACTGTCTGTTTATCACACTGATCCCTACAGTTACTGTCCCTTTGTCACACTGATCCCGACAGTTACTGTACCTTTATCACACTGACCCCTACATTTACTGTCCCTTTATCACACTGGTCCCTACAGTTACTGTCCCTTTAACACACTGTCCCCGACAGTTACTGTCCCTTTATCACACTGATCCCTACAGGTACTGTCTGTTTATCACACTGACCCCTACAGTTACTGTCCCTTTATCACACTGATCCCGACAGTTACTGTCCCTTTATCACACTGATCCCTACAGTGACTGTCCCTTTGTCACACTGATCCCTACAGTTACTGTACGTTTATCACACTGACCCCTACAGTTACTGTCACTTTATTACACTGATCCGTACAGGTACTGTCTGTTTATCACACTGATCCCGACAGTTACTGTCCCTTTAACACACTGATCCCTACAGTTACTGTATTTTTAACACACTGATCCCTACAGTTACTGTACCTTTATCACACTGATCCCGACAGTTACTGTCCCTTTATCACACTGTCCCCTACAGTTACTGTCCCTTCATCACACTGATCCCTACAGCTACTGTGCCTTTATCACTCTGACCCCTACAGTTACTGTACCTTTAACACACTGATCCCGACAGTTACTGTACCTTGTTCACGCTGATCCCTACAGTTTCTGTCACTTTAAAACACTGATCCCGTCAGTTACTGTACCTTTAACACACTGATCCCGACAGTTACTGTCCCTTTATCACACTGTCCCCTGCAGTTACTGTCCCTTTATCACACTGATCCCTACAGTTACTGTCCCTTTATCACACTGACCCCTCCAGTTACTGCCCCTTTATCACACTGATCGCTACAGTTACTGTCCCTTTATCACACTGACCCCTACAGTTAATGTACGTTTATCACACTGACCCCGACAGTGACTGTCCCTTTATCACACCGATCCCGACAGTTACTGTCCCTTTAACATACTGATCCCTACAGTTACTGTCCCTTTATCACACTGACCTGACAGTTACTGTCCCTATATCACACTGATCCCTACAGGTACTGTCTGTTTATCACACTGATCCCTACAGTTACTGTCCCTTTGTCACACTGATCCCGACATTTCCTGTACCTTTATCACACTGACCCCTGCAGTTACTGTCCCTTTATCACACTGATCCCTACAGCTACTGCGCCTTTATCACACTGACCCCTACAGTTACTGTACGTTTATCACACTGACCCCTACAGTTACTGTCACTTTATCACACTGATCCGTACAGGTACTGTCTGTTTATCACACTGATCCCTACAGTTACTGTCCCTTTAACACACTGATCCCTGCAGTTACTGTCCCTTTATCACACTGACCTGACAGTTACTGTCCCTATATCACACTGATCCCTACAGGTACTGTCTGTTTATCACACTGATCCCTACAGTTACTGTCCCTTTGTCACACTGATCCCGACAGTTACTGTGCCTTTATCACACTGACCCCTGCAGTTACTGTCCCTTTATCACACTGGTCCCTACAGTTACTGTCCCTTTAACACACTGTCCCCGACAGTTACTGTCCCTTTATCACACTGATCCCTACAGCTACTGCGCCTTTATCACACTGACCCCTACAGTTACTGTACGTCTATCACACTGACCCCTACAGTTACTGTCACTTTATCACACTGATCCGTACAGGTACTGTCTGTTTATCACACTGATCCCTACAGTTACTGTCCCTTTAACACACTGATCCGTGCAGTTACTGTCCCTTTATCACACTGACCTGACAGTTACTGTCCCTATATCACACTGATCCCTACAGGTACTGTCTGTTTATCACACTGACCCCGACAGTTACTGTCCCTTTATCACACTGATCCCTACAGTTACTATCCCTTTGTCACACTGATCCCGACAGTTACTGTCCCTTTATCACACTGATCCCCACATTTACTGTCCCTTTAACACAGTGTCCCCGACAGTTACTGTACCTTTATCACACTGATCCCTACAGCTAGTGCGCCTTTATCACACTGACCCCTACAGTTACTGTACGTTTATCACACTGACCCCTACAGTTACTGTCACTTTATCACACTGAAACGTACAGGTACTGTCTGTTTATCACACTGATCCCTACAGTTACTGTCCCTTTAACACACTGATCCCTACAGTTACTGTATTTTTAACACACTGATCCCTACAGTTACTGTACCTTTATCACACTGATCCCGACAGTTACTGTCCCTTTATCACACTGTCCCCTACAGTTACTGTCCCTTCATCACACTGATCCCTACAGCTACTGTGCCTTTATCTCTCTGACCCCTACAGTTACTGTACCTTTAACACACTGATCCCGACAGTTACTGTACCTTGTTCACGCTGATCCCTACAGTTTCTGTCACTTTAAAACACTGATCCCGTCAGTTACTGTCCCTTTATCACACTGTCCCCTGCAGTTACTGTCCCTTTATCACACTGATCCCTTCAGTTACTGTACCTTTTTCACACTGACCCCTACAGTTACTGTACGTTTATCACACTGATCACTACAGTTACTGTCCCTTTATCACACTGATCCCTACAGTGACTGTCCCTTTATCACACTGACCCCTACAGTTACTGTCCCTTTATCACACTGATCCCTACAGTGACTGTCCCTTTATCACACTGGCCCCTACAGTTACTGTCCCTTTAACACACTGATCCCTACAGTTACTGTCTCTTTATCACACTGTCCCCTACAGTTACTGTCCCTTTAACACAATGACCACTACAGTTCCTGTCCCTGTATCACACTGATCGTTACAGTTACTGTCCCTTTAACACACTGAGCCCTACAGTTACTATCCCTTTAACACACTGACCCCTGCAGTTACTGTCCCTTGATCACACTGATCCCCGACAGTTACTGTCCCTTTATCACACTGACCCCTACAATTGCTGTACCTTTAACACATTGACACGTCCTGTTCCTGTCGCTCTGTCACACAGATCCCTACAGTTTCTGTCCCTTTAACACACTGATCCCGACAGTTACTGTCCCTTTTTCACACTGACCCCTACCGTTACTGTCCCTTTAACACACTGATCCCTACAGTTACAGTCCCTTTATCACACTGACCCCTTCAGTTACTGTACCTTTATCGCACTGATCGCTACCGTTACTGTACGTTTATCACACTGACCCCTACAGTTACTGTCACTTTATCACACTGATCCGTACAGGTACTGTCTGTTTATCACACTGATCCCTACAGTTACTTTCCCTTTAACACACTGATCCCTACAGTTACTGTCCCTTTATCACACTGACCTGACAGTTACTGTCCCTATATCACACTGATCCCTACAGGTACTGTCTGTTTATCACACTGACCCCGACAGTTACTGTCCCTTTATCACACTGATCCCGACAGTTACTGTCCCTTTATCACACTGACCTGACAGTTACTGTCCCTATATCACACTGATCCCTACAGGTACTGTCTGTTTATCACACTGATCCCTACAGTTACTGTCCCTTTGTCACACTGATCCCTACAGCTACTGTGCCTTTATCACTCTGACCCCTACAGTTACTGTACCTTTAACACACTGATCCCGACAGTTACTGTACCTTGTTCACGCTGATCCCTACAGTTTCTGTCACTTTATCACACTGATCCCGTCAGTTACTGTACCTTTAACACACTGATCCCGACAGTTACTGTCCCTTTATCACACTGTCCCCTGCAGTTACTGTCCCTTTATCACACTGATCCCGTCAGTTACTGTACCTTTATCACACTGACCCC
Organism: Hemiscyllium ocellatum; assembly: GCF_020745735.1. NCBI lineage: Eukaryota > Metazoa > Chordata > Chondrichthyes > Orectolobiformes > Hemiscylliidae > Hemiscyllium > Hemiscyllium ocellatum. Next base: position 11,043 of record NW_026867598.1, on the reverse strand, counting down.
TACAGTTACTGTACGTTTATCACACTGACCCCTACAGTTATTGTCTCTTTATCACACTGTCCCCTACAGTTACTGTCCCTTTAACACACTGATCCGTACAGTTCATGTCCCTTTATCACACTGATCCCTACAGTGACTGTCCCTTTAACACACTGACCACTACAGTTATTGTCTCTTTATCACACTGTCCCCTATAGTTACTGTCCCTTTAACACACTGATCCGTACAGTTCATGTCCCTTTATCACACTGATCCCTACAGTTACATTCCCTTTATAACACTGACCCCTCCAGTTACTGCCCCTTTATCACACTGACCCCTACAGTTACTGTCCCTTTATCACACTGTCCCCTACAGTTACTGTCCCTTTAACACACTGACCCCTACAGTTACTGTACGTTTATCACACTGATCCCGACAGTGACTGTCACTTTATCACACTGATCCGTACATGTACTGTCTGTTTATCACACTGATCCCTACAGTTACTGTCCCTTTAACACACTGATCCCTACAGTTACTGCCCCTTTATCACACTGACCTGACAGTTACTGTCCCTTTAACACACTGATCCCTACAGTTACTGTATTTTTAACACACTAATCCCTACAGTTACTGTACCTTTATCACACTGATCCCGACAGTTACTGTTCCTTTATCACACTGTCCCCTACAGTTACTGTCCCTTCATCACACTGATCCCTACAGCTACTGTGCCTTTATCACTCTGACCCCTACAGTTACTGTACCTTTAACACACTGAACCCGACAGTTACTGTCCCTATATCACACTGATCCCTTCAGTTACTGTCCCTTTATCACACTGATCCCTTCAGTTACTGTCCCTTTATCACTTTGACCCCTACAGTTACTGTCCCTTTATCACACTGATCCCTACAGTTACTGTCCCTTTGTCACACTGATCCCGACAGTTACTGTACCTTTATCACACTGACCCCTACAGTTACTGTCCCTTTATCACACTGATCCCTCCAGTTAATGTCCCTTTAACACACTGTCCCCGACAGTTACTGTCCCTTTATCACACTGATCCCTACAGCTACTGCGCCTTTATCACACTGACCCCTACAGTTACTGTACGTTTATCACACTGACCCCTATAGTTACTGTCACTTTATCACACTGATCCGTACAGGTACTGTCTGTTTATCACACTGATCCCTACAGTTACTGTCCCTTTAACACACTGATCCCTACAGTTACTGTCCCTTTATCACACTGACCTGACAGTTACTGTCCCTATATCACACTGATCCCTACAGGTACTGTCTGTTTATCACACTGACCCCGACAGTTACTGTCCCTTTATCACACTGATCCCGACAGTTACTGTCCCTTTATCACACTGATCCCTACAGTTACTGTCTTTTTAACACACTGATCCCGACAGTTACTGTTCCTTTATCACACTGACCCTTACAGTTACTGTCCCTTGTTCACGCTGATCCCTACAGTTACTGTCCCTTTATCACACTGACCTGACAGTTACTGTCCCTATATCACACTGATCCCTACAGGTACTGTCCCTTTATCACACTGTCCCCTACAGTTACTGTCCCTTCATCACACTGATCCCTACTGCTACTGTGCCTTTATCACTCTGACCCCTACAGTTACTGTACCTTTAACACACTGATCCCGACAGTTACTGTACCTTGTTCACGCTGATCCCTACAGTTTCTGTCACTTTATCACACTGATCCCGTCAGTTACTGTACCTTTAACACACTGATCCCGACAGTTACTGTCCCTTTATCACACTGTCCCCTGCAGTTACTGTCCCTTTATCACACTGATCCCGTCAGTTTCTGTCCCTTTATCACACTGATCCCTACAGTGACTGTCCCTTTATCACACTGACCCCTACAGTTATTGTCTCTTTATCACACTGTCCCCTACAGTTACTGTCCCTTTAACACACTGATCCGTACAGTTCATGTCCCTTTATCACACTGATCCCTACAGTGACTGTCCCTTTAACACACTGACCACTACAGTTATTGTCTCTTTATCACACTGTCCCCTACAGTTACTATCCCTTTAACACACTGATCCGTACAGTTCATGTCCCTTTATCACACTGATCCCTACTGTTACATTCCCTTTATCACACTGACCCCTCCAGTTACTGCCCCTTTATCACACTGACCCCTACAGTTACTGTCCCTTTATCACACTGTCCCCTACAGTTACTGTCCCTTTAACACACTGACCCCTACAGTTACTGTACGTTTATCACACTGATCCCGACAGTGACTGTCCCTTTATCACACCGACCCCGACAGTTACTGTCCCTTTAACATACTGATCACTACAGTTACTGTCCCTATATCACACTGATCCCTTCAGTTACTGTCCCTTTATCACACTGATCCCTACAGTTACTGTCTCTTTATCACACTGATCCCTTCAGTTACTGTCCCTTTATCACACTGATCCCTACAGTTACTGTCCCTTTGTCACACTGATCCCGACAGTTACTGTCCCTTTGTCACACTGACCCCTACAGTTACTATCCCTTTATCACACTGATCCCTACAGTTACTGTCCCTTTGTCACACTGATCCCGACAGTTACTGTACCTTTATCACACTGACCCCTACAGTTCCTGTCCCTTTATCACACTGATCCCTACAGCTACTGCGCCTGTATCACACTGATCCCTACAGTTACTGTACGTTTATCACACTGACCCCTACAGTTACTGTCACTTTATCACACTGATCCGTACAGGTACTGTCTGTTTATCACACTGATCCCTACAGTTACTGTCCCTTTAACACACTGATCCCTACAGTTACTGTCCCTTTATCACACTGACCTGACAGTTACTGTCCCTATATCACACTGATCCCTACAGGTACTGTCTGTTTATCACACTGATCCCAACAGTTACTGTCCCTTTATCACACTGATCCCTACAGTTACTGTCCCTTTATCACACTGACCCCTACAGTTACTGTCCCTTTATCACACTGACCCCGACAGTTACTGTCCCTATATCACACTGATCCCTACAGGTACTGTCTGTTTATCACACTGACCCCGACAGTTACTGTCCCTTTATCACACTGATCCCTACAGTTACTGTCCCTTTGTCACACTGATCCCGACAGTTACTGTACCTTTATCACACTGACCCCTACAGTTACTGTCCCTTTATCACACTGATCCGTACAGGTACTGTCTGTTTATCACACTGATCCCTACAGTTACTGTCCCTTTAACACACTGATCCCTACAGTTACTGTCCCTTTATCACACTGACCTTAGAGTTACTGTCCCTATGTCACACTGATCCCTACAGGTACTGTCTGTTTATCACACTGGCCCCGACAGTTACTGTCCCTTTATCACACTGATCCCGACAGTTACTGTCCCTTTATCACACTGATCCCTACAGTTACTGTCCCTTTAACACACTGACCTGACAGTTATTGTCCCTATATCACACTGATCCCTACAGGTACTGTCTGTTTATCACACTGACCCCGACAGTTACTGTCCCTTTATCACACTGATCCCTACAGTTACTGTCCCTTTGTCACACTGATCCCGACAGTTACTGTACCTTTATCACACTGACCCCTACAGTTACTGTCCCTATATCACACTGACCCCTACAGTTACTGTCACTTTATCACACTGATCCGTACAGGTACTGTCTGTTTATCACACTGATCCCTACAGTTACTGTCCCTTTAACACACTGATCCCTACAGTTACTGTCCCTTTATCACACTGACCTGACAGTTACTGTCCCTATATCACACTGATCCCTACAGGTACTGTCTGTTTATCACACTGACCCCGACAGTTACTGTCCCTTTATCACACTGATCCCGACAGTTACTGTCCCTTTATCACACTGATCCCTACAGTTACTGTCTTTTTAACACACTGATCCCGACAGTTACTGTTCCTTTATCACACTGACCCTTACAGTTACTGTCCCTTGTTCACGCTGATCCCTACAGTTACTGTCCCTTTATCACACTGACCTGACAGTTACTGTCCCTATATCACACTGATCCCTACAGGTACTGTCCCTTTATCACACTGTCCCCTACAGTTACTGTCCCTTCATCACACTGATCCCTACTGCTACTGTGCCTTTATCACTCTGACCCCTACAGTTACTGTACCTTTAACACACTGATCCCGACAGTTACTGTACCTTGTTCACGCTGATCCCTACAGTTTCTGTCACTTTATCACACTGATCCCGTCAGTTACTGTACCTTTAACACACTGATCCCGACAGTTACTGTCCCTTTATCACACTGTCCCCTGCAGTTACTGTCCCTTTATCACACTGATCCCTACAGGTACTGTCTGTTTATCACACTGATCCCTACAGTTACTGTCCCTTTGTCACACTGATCCCGACAGTTACTGTACCTTTATCACACTGACCCCTACATTTACTGTCCCTTTATCACACTGGTCCCTACAGTTACTGTCCCTTTAACACACTGTCCCCGACAGTTACTGTCCCTTTATCACACTGATCCCTACAGTTACTGTCCCTTTGTCACACTGATCCCGACAGTTACTGTACCTTTATCACACTGACCCCTACAGTTACTGTCCCTTTATCACACTGATCCGTACAGGTACTGTCTGTTTATCACACTGATCCCTACAGTTACTGTCCCTTTAACACACTGATCCCTACAGTTACTGTCCCTTTATCACACTGACCTTAGAGTTACTGTCCCTATGTCACACTGATCCCTACAGGTACTGTCTGTTTATCACACTGGCCCCGACAGTTACTGTCCCTTTATCACACTGATCCCGACAGTTACTGTCCCTTTATCACACTGATCCCTACAGTTACTGTCCCTTTAACACACTGACCTGACAGTTATTGTCCCTATATCACACTGATCCCTACAGTTACTGTCTGTTTATCACACTGACCCCGACAGTTACTGTCCCTTTATCACACTGATCCCTACAGTTACTGTCCCTTTGTCACACTGATCCCGACAGTTACTGTACCTTTATCACACTGACCCCTACAGTTACTGTCCCTATATCACACTGACCCCTACAGTTACTGTCACTTTATCACACTGATCCGTACAGGTACTGTCTGTTTATCACACTGATCCCTACAGTTACTGTCCCTTTAACACACTGATCCCTACAGTTACTGTCCCTTTATCACACTGACCTGACAGTTACTGTCCCTATATCACACTGATCCCTACAGGTACTGTCTGTTTATCACACTGACCCCGACAGTTACTGTCCCTTTATCACACTGATCCCGACAGTTACTGTACCTTGTTCACGCTGATCCCTACAGTTTCTGTCACTTTATCACACTGAACCCGTCAGTTACTGTACCTTTAACACACTGATCCCGACAGTTACTGTCCCTTTATCACACTGTCCCCTGCAGTTACTGTCCCTTTATCACACTGATCCCGTCAGTTACTGTACCTTTTTCACACTGACCCCTACAGTTACTGTACGTTTACCACACTGATCACTACAGTTACTGTCCCTTTATCACACTGATCCCTACAGTGACTGTCCCTTTATCACACTGGCCCCTACAGTTACTGTCCCTTTAACACAATGACCACTACAGTTCCTGTCCCTGTATCACACTGATCGTTACAGTTACTATCCCTTTAACACACTGATCCCTACAGTTACTATCCCTTTAACACACTGACCCCTGCAGTTACTGTCCCTTGATCACACTGATCCCCGACAGTTACTGTCCCTTTATCACACTGACCCCCTACAATTGCTGTACCTTTAACACATTGACCCGTTCTGTTCCTGTCGCTCTGTCACACAGATCCCTACAGTTTCTGTCCCTTTAACACACTGATCCCGACAGTTACTGTCCCTTTTTCACACTGACCCCTACCGTTACTGTCCCTTTAACACACTGATCCCTACAGTTACAGTCCCTTTATCACACTGACCCCTTCAGTTACTGTACCTTTATCGCACTGATCGCTACAGTTACTGTACGTTTATCACACTGACCCTACAGTTACTGTCACTTTATCACACTGATCCGTACAGGTACTGTCTGTTTATCACACTGATCCCTACAGTTACTTTCCCTTTAACACACTGATCCCTACAGTTACTGTCCCTTTATCACACTGACCTGACAGTTACTGTCCCTATATCACACTGATCCCTACAGGTACTGTCTGTTTATCACACTGACCCCGACAGTTACTGTCCCTTTATCACACTGATCCCTACAGTTACTGTCCCTTTATCACACTGATCCCTCCAGTTACTGTCCCTTTATCACACTGACCCTACAGTTACTGTCCCTTTATCACACTGATCCCTACAGCTACTGTCCCTTTAACACACTGTCCCCGACAGTTACTGTACCTTTATCACACTGACCCCTACAGTTACTGTCCCTTTATCACACTGATCCCTACAGCTACTGCGCCTTTATCACACTGACCCCTACAGTTACTGTACGTTTATCACACTGACCCCTACAGTTACTGTCACTTTATCACACTGAAACGTACAGGTACTGTCTGTTTATCACACTGATCCCTACAGTTACTGTCCCTATATCACACTGATCCCTACAGGTACTGTCCCTTTATCACACTGACCCCGACAGTTACTGTCCCTTTATCACACTGATCCCTACAGTTACTGTCCCTTTGTCACACTGATCCCTCCAGTTACTGTCCCTTTATCACACTGACCCCTACAGTTACTGTCCCTTTATCACACTGATCCCTACAGATACTGTCCCTTTAACACACTGATCCCCGACAGTTACTGTACCTTTATCACACTGACCCTACAGTTACTGTCCCTTTATCACACTGATCCCTACAGCTACTGCGCCTTTATCACACTGACCCCTACAGTTACTGTACGTTTATCACACTGACCCCTACAGTTACTGTCACTTTATCACACTGAAACGTACAGGTACTGTCTGTTTATCACACTGATCCCTACAGTTACTGTCCCTTTAACACACTGATCCCTACAGTTACTGTATTTTTAACACACTGATCCCTACAGTTACTGTACCTTTATCACACTGATCCCGACAGTTACTGTCCCTTCATCACACTGATCCCTACAGCTACTGTGCCTTTATCACTCTGACCCCTACAGTTACTGTACCTTTAACACACTGATCCCGACAGTTACTGTACCTTGTTCACGCTGATCCCTACAGTTTCTGTCACTTTATCACACTGATCCCGTCAGTTACTGTACCTTTAACACACTGATCCCGACAGTTACTGTCCCTTTATCACACTGTCCCCTGCAGTTACTGTCCCTTTATCACACTGATCCCGTCAGTTACTGTACCTTTATCACACTGACCCCTACAGTTACTGTACGTTTATCACACTGACCACTACAGTTACCGTCCCTTTATCACACTGATCCCTACAGTGACTGTCCCTTTATCACACTGACCCCTACAGTTATTGTCTCTTTATCACACTGTCACCTACAGTTACTGTCCCTTTAACACACTGATCCGTACAGTTCATGTCCCTTTATCACACTGATCCCTACAGTGACTGTCCCTTTAACACACTGACCACTACAGTTATTGTCTCTTTATCACACTGTCCCCTACAGTTACTGTCCCTTTAACACACTGATCCGTACAGTTCATGTCCCTTTATCACACTGATCCCTACAGTTACATTCCCTTTATCACACTGACCCCTCCAGTTACTGCCCCTTTATCACACTGACCCCTACAGTTACTGTCCCTTTATCACACTGTCCCCTACAGTTACTGTCCCTTTAACACACTGACCCCTACAGTTACTGTACGTTTATCACACTGATCCCGACAGTGACTGTCCCTTTATCACACTGACCCCGACAGTTACTGTCCCTTTAACATACTGATCCCTACAGTTAATGTCCCTTTATCACACTGATCCCTTCAGTTACTGTCCCTTTATCACACTGACCCCTACAGTTACTGTCCCTTTGTCACACTGATCCCGACAGTTACTGTACCTTTATCACACTGACTCCTACAGTTACTGTCCCTTTATCACACTGATCCCTACAGTTACTGTCCCTTTAACACACTGTCCCCGACAGGTACTGTCCCTTTATCACACTGATCCCTACAGCTACTGCGCCTTTATCACACTGACCCCTACAGTTACTGTACGTTTATCACACTGACCCCTACAGTTACTGTCACTTTATCACACTGATCCGTACAGTTACTGTCCCTTTATCACACTGATCCCTACAGTTACTGTCCCTTTAACACACTGATCCCTACAGTTACTGTCCCTTTATCACACTGACCTGACAGTTACTGTCCCTATATCACACTGATCCCTACAGTTACTGTCCCTTTATCACACTGATCCCTACAGTTACTGTCCCTTTATCACACTGATCCCTACAGTTACTGTCCCTTTATCACACTGACCTGACAGTTACTGTCCCTTTATCACACTGATCCCTACATGTACTGTCCCTTTATCACACTGACCCCGACAGTTACTGTCCCTTTATCACACTGATCCCGACAGTTACTGTACCTTTATCACACTGACCCCTACAGTTACTGTCCCTTTATCACACTGATCCCTACAGTTACTGTCCCTTTATCACACTGATCCCTACAGTTACTGTCCCTTTAACACACTGATCCCTACAGTTACTGTCCCTTTATCACACTGACCTTAGAGTTACTGTCCCTTTATCACACTGATCCCTACAGGTACTGTCTGTTTATCACACTGACCCCGACAGTTACTGTCCCTTTATCACACTGATCCCGACAGTTACTGTCCCTTTATCACACTGATCCCTACAGTTACTGTCCCTTTAACACACTGACCTGACAGTTACTGTCCCTTTATCACACTGATCCCTACAGTTACTGTCCCTTTATCACACTGACCCCGACAGTTACTGTCCCTTTATCACACTGATCCCTACAGTTACTGTCCCTTTATCACACTGATCCCGACAGTTACTGTACCTTTATCACACTGACCCCTACAGTTACTGTCCCTTTATCACACTGACCCCTACAGTTACTGTCACTTTATCACACTGATCCGTACAGGTACTGTCTGTTTATCACACTGATCCCTACAGTTACTGTCCCTTTAACACACTGATCCCTACAGTTACTGTCCCTTTATCACACTGACCTGACAGTTACTGTCCCTATATCACACTGATCCCTACAGGTACTGTCTGTTTATCACACTGACCCCGACAGTTACTGTCCCTTTATCACACTGATCCCGACAGTTACTGTACCTTGTTCACGCTGATCCCTACAGTTTCTGTCACTTTATCACACTGAACCCGTCAGTTACTGTACCTTTAACACACTGATCCCGACAGTTACTGTCCCTTTATCACACTGTCCCCTACAGTTACTGTCCCTTTATCACACTGATCCCGTCAGTTACTGTACCTTTATCACACTGACCCCTACAGTTACTGTACCTTTATCACACTGATCACTACAGTTACTGTCCCTTTATCACACTGATCCCTACAGTTACTGTCCCTTTATCACACTGGCCCCTACAGTTACTGTCCCTTTAACACACTGACCACTACAGTTACTGTCCCTGTATCACACTGATCGTTACAGTTACTGTCCCTTTAACACACTGATCCCTACAGTTACTGTCCCTTTAACACACTGACCCCTGCAGTTACTGTCCCTTGATCACACTGATCCCCGACAGTTACTGTCCCTTTATCACACTGACCCCCTACAATTGCTGTACCTTTAACACATTGACCCGTTCTGTTCCTGTCGCTCTGTCACACTGATCCCTACAGTTTCTGTCCCTTTAACACACTGATCCCGACAGTTACTGTCCCTTTTTCACACTGACCCCTACAGTTACTGTCCCTTTAACACACTGATCCCTACAGTTACTGTCCCTTTATCACACTGACCCCTACAGTTACTGTACCTTTATCACACTGATCCCGACAGTTACTGTACCTTTATCACACTGACCCCTACAGTTACTGTCCCTTTATCACACTGATCCGTACAGTTACTGTCTGTTTATCACACTGATCCCTACAGTTACTGTCCCTTTAACACACTGATCCCTACAGTTACTGTCCCTTTATCACACTGACCTGACAGTTACTGTCCCTATATCACACTGATCCCTACAGTTACTGTCTGTTTATCACACTGACCCCGACAGTTACTGTCCCTTTATCACACTGATCCCTACAGTTACTGTCCCTTTGTCACACTGATCCCTCCAGTTACTGTCCCTTTATCACACTGACCCTACAGTTACTGTCCCTTTATCACACTGATCCCTACAGTTACTGTCCCTTTAACACACTGTCCCCGACAGTTACTGTACCTTTATCACACTGACCCCTACAGTTACTGTCCCTTTATCACACTGATCCCTACAGTTACTGTCCCTTTATCACACTGACCCCTACAGTTACTGTACCTTTATCACACTGACCCCTACAGTTACTGTCCCTTTATCACACTGATCCCTACAGTTACTGTCCCTTTATCACACTGATCCCTACAGTTACTGTCCCTTTATCACACTGATCCCTACAGTTACTGTCCCTTTATCACACTGACCCCTACAGTTACTGTCCCTTTATCACACTGATCCCTACAGTTACTGTCCCTTTATCACACTGATCCCTACAGTTACTGTCCCTTTATCACACTGATCCCTACAGTTACTGTCCCTTTATCACACTGATCCCTACAGTTACTGTCCCTTTAACACACTGTCCCCGACAGTTACTGTACCTTTATCACACTGACCCCTACAGTTACTGTCCCTTTATCACACTGATCCCTACAGCTACTGCGCCTTTATCACACTGACCCCTACAGTTACTGTCCCTTTATCACACTGACCCCTACAGTTACTGTCACTTTATCACACTGATCCCTACAGTTACTGTCCCTTTTATCACACTGATCCCTACAGTTACTGTCCCTTTATCACACTGATCCCTACAGTTACTGTCCCTTTA